>NW_003852489.1:7394336-7399703 GCF_000181295.1 Otolemur garnettii
AAAACCTAAAATGGAATTTCTGCCTAAGTCTTGCGTTCAAGGTTAACTCTCTTCCTCTAATCCCTGCCTCTCTATTTCTTTTCTTAGAAATGTATTAAAATGTTAAAAACAAGTTCTTCCTCTCATCTAATCTTGACTTTCATAATATATTAAAACTATTGGTTTGCTTGTCTTTATATTTCACTTTTGTCAAACAGTAGATCTCAGGACACAAGTCCTAGTTTCCTATGTGGGCTACGTGAGGTTCAATGCTATGAGATTCTCATTTACACTTTGTGTTTTATCCCACATCTCCCCATTGGGGTGGAGAGAACACAGGGTTGAGAGTGGCTCGGTCTGTGTTCAGGGCCTTGCTCTGTCATAGCCTCACAGTGTCATTTGGGCCCATCGCTATCCCTTCCCCATGATCTGACGGCTGCCACAGCGGAGACTCACTGCTAGGGTGCCCATGTTCCTGGTGGCTGATGGTTTACAGATTTGAGCTTTCATAAATCAGTTCTGAAGTTGTCTGGGCAGGACGCCAAGGGGATTGTAATAAAAAAAAAAAACTAATTTCTGTATTTTAATCATTGCATTTAAAATACCCAGCTAGTATTTGCAGGCAGGGCCTCTCTTACCCTCACTGGGCTTTGGTTTCCCTGTAAACCAGGAGGTGGATTTAAGGGGACTTCAGCAGTTGCTTAAATCCACCTCCTGAAGTCCCCTCCCTCTTGGCAAGTCCTCCCCACTGTGCTGATGTTGAGCAGTGCTGTGGCTCTGCTGAGCTGACCACTGCTTTGCCTCTGACTGTGCACTTGGGGCCTGTGGATTTTATAGCACCCTGCTCAGCTTAGCGGCTTCTCCTTGTCAATCTTCAAGAGAGAAAGGATTTGAAATATAAAATTTGAGAGCTGGGCCTTTCATGTCAAGGAAATTTGTGTCACCTCTTTGGAGAACTTTCTTCACCTTTTCCCCTCTTTTCTTAGCCTATTTTAAAGACCCATTTCAGGGTCAGATTTGGCATGCCCATCCCACTGGGGAAGAGGACAGGCCCTGGCTTTGGGTGGGCTCAGGGGACCCCCCATCTCAGTTTCTCTTACAGGAAGTGACAGTGGCCTGAGGGCCCTAGACGTTGTTTATGGGCCACATTCATCGCTTGTGAAAGAAAAATGCCCCGGGCGATATGATTAAATGTAGTTGAGATTATTACCGGAACACAAGTTCCCTCCCCCTTTAAGAATAAAAACAAGTTGGTGGAGTCAGCAATGGTGCAGTGAAGGGGCTCTCATCCTAGCACCACACTGGCTACAGGTGTGAAAATTATTAGCCAGATGGCCGGGCCTTATCCTTGCCATGTCCTCCTCTTCCAACCCCGGACTAAGAATTGAGGCATTCATAGCATTTCCAGGATGGTTTCTCAAAAGCAGGAGGGACCTGAGTGGGTGATATTTCTGCAACGTGACCTGATAAAGGGACCTGGTATAGCTACAGCCCCACTTGCTACAGCAGCATCTGTGGGTACAGAAAAGAACGGGTCCCCAGGCCCATGAGTGGGTGTGACTCAAGGAAGTGGCCTTGCTATCCTTTTGCTTCAGAACTCAGAAAAAAAAGTTGGCATTTGTTACTAGAGAGGGAAGTAACTGATCAGCAAAGAAACCTATTAAGGCTGTTTTTCTGCAGTTCACCCTGGGAAATAATTTGTTCTTCCTTTCTCTGTGTACTTGGAATACTATGTACAGACAGACAGACCTTCACCACAACCATACTGTATTTGCCTGTAGCGTCTGAACTCTGAGCTTTGAGAGTGTAGGTTTCTTTTTTTTTTTTTTTTGAAACAGAGTCTCACTTTGGGTAGAGTGCTATGGCGTCATAGTCACAGCAGCCTCAAACTCTTGGGCTCAAGGAATCCTTTTGCTTCAACCTCCCCAGTAACTGGGACTATAGGTGCCTGCCACAATGCTCGACTTGTTTTTCCATTTTTGAGTAGAGATGGGGTCTTGCTCTTGCTCAGGCTGGTCTCCAACTCCTGAGCGCCAGCAATCCACCTGCCTTGGCCTCCCAGAGTGCTAGGATTATAGGCGTGAGGCACTGCACCCGACTTGGGTTTCTCCTTGTAAAACTTGGCTGCTCTTTTCAACTGGTCCCATCTGAGCTGCCTAACCTGTGGATGTAGCGCAGTATCTGGTTGTATTGGACCCTCGCCAGGGGAGGTGTGGTCCGTGGGGCAGCAGTACCACATCACTTGGGAGCTTGTTAGAAATGCAGAATCTCAGGAGGCGCCTGTGGCTCAAAGGAGTAGAGCGCTGGCCCCATATACTGGAGGTGGTGGGTTCAAACCCTGGCCCCGGCCAAAAAAAGAAAAAGAAATGCAGAATCTCCGGTCCCATCCCAGACCTGTGGAACTGGGGCTACATTTTAGAAAGTTCTCCTGGTGATTTGGGAAACCCTGAGTCAGAACTGATGTTTGCTGAGTGTCTGATGGCAGGGAGAGGCAAGAGACGTGGGTCCTGGTGCTGCTGTCCCTCTTCACACCCACCATGTGTAACAAGCCACTTTGCTGGGCCTCTGATTTTTAGCTGCAAAATAAGGATTTGGGGCTGGGAGAAATCAGACAAAAGTAATTTTTGAGCAGAATTTTAAAGTGTATATGAAAGATGGATGAGGCATGAACCCTGCCCTCAAGTTTCAGTTCCAGTGATGGAGCTAAGACAAAGAGACGAGTAATGACAATTAAAGGGCGGAAAGCAGAGGCGCCCCAAGAGAAGAGAAGGTGCTCTAGAACCTTCTAGAGTAGGTGTGTGCTGGCTTGTTAAAAAAGTCTGCCTACCTACGGGCCCAAAGGAAAATGAATTTGATGTGGAGGGCCTGGTTGAGACACTCCCATTTTGCCCAAGCTACCATGATGTGAGGTCCTTGGAATCTGCAGGGCTGCCACAGTTTAGAAGGAAGGGGAATTGTATAGGAGGAAGGTCAAAGATTCTAAAGAGGTGAGTAAATGAAAATAAAATGACACTCTGGGAGGCCAAGGTGGGAGGATTGCTTGAGCTCAGGATTTCAAGAGCAGCCTGAGCGAGAGCGAGACCCCGTCTCTACTAAAAATAGAAATAGTTAGTCAGGCATTGTGGCATGCATCTGTAGGCCCAGATACAGGGTAAGCTGAAGCAGGAGGATTGCTTCAGCCCAGGTGTTTGAGGTTGCTGGGAGGTAGGGTAACTGTACCCAGGGCAACAAAGCCAGAATCTGTTTCAAAAGAAAAACAAAAACAAACCAAAAGATAAGAAGAGAAAAGAAAAAGGATAAAATGAAATAAAAATATTAATAGATTTTTAAAAGCACAGAACGTTTCCATTTCCCATCCATAGTCAATGTCATCATGAGGGCCGGGGTTTCATCCTGTTCCTCTTTGTGCCTCCAGGGAGTGGCACTCGGCAGCTGAGTGTTTGTGGAACTGAACCAAACTGCCAGGATTTTCATGAACGGGACAGGCATACCTTGGGGATAAACGGACAACTCCATCTCTTAAGCTATAGGAATAAAATCCTACAAGGTAGTAAATTATTATACAGCCTTTATGCTAGAAAGGCAGATTCTAGAAAGTCTTTTCTTTGGTTGCTTAGGCATGAGTGGGAATTTTCTGAGGACCGTATTTCAATCTCCCTCCAATAGCCTTGGGCATTTCTAATGCTCATGAAGAAGAGTTTATTACTGAGGCCCCTTGACATTTGACTCTTGGCATTGTTGGGACTAAATTACAATGCCCAGAACTTTTATTTGGAAGGGTGTTTAAGATAGTTCTTTAGTTCTTTTAATACCCCACAAATTGGGTCAATAGAATTGCTGCCATTTTGAAGGATAAAAAGGCTAAGTGTATTTTATGTCCACTGTCACCAAATGTAACTTGAAGAGAACTTTAGTTGATGTTATTCACATTAACTTTAGTTAATGCATATCCTTTGGAGTCACTGGACCCATTTCCACAGAGAGAGAAGGAGAGATGGGCAGGGTTCTTGGCTTTCTATTTCTAATGTGAAGTGTTAAGCTTCTCCTTTGAGTACATTTCAATGTGTGGACTTTAGAATTTAGAGGAAACTTGGATATCGTTAATTCACTCAGCCAAAAGTATTATAATTTCTGAGACTTTTGGTTAATGAGACGGACTGACATGGTCCTGCTTCTGTGATAGATACATAAAAAAAATCTAAATTAAGTTAAAGCAAAAAGATCGTATTTTCCCCCCAAATGCATTGTTGAACTTCTAAGAAGGAAAGGAAGAGGAGGAAGGTTCAAAGTTAGAGTCGTAAATGAGCGCTGAGACCAGAAATGTCTGACGGGGTCTCAGATTCAGAGACAGGCTCAGTTGCTGAATGCTAAGTTTTTCATAATCAATGAAAGTATAGAAGAAAAACTGAGGACAAGAAGAGGCGGGAATGTGTTGGATTCTAAGGGTTACCATGCACAAGAATGGGAGCTGGAAACTTGCTCACCAGCCTAGAGAATTTACAAGGAGTCTTGATAGCTGCCTGAGACTCTGGGTGGAAAAACAAACACCCATGAGAAATGAAATCCAAGTCTGTAACATGTATATGTAGAGTTTGGATTTCTAATATCAGGGGTAGGGGGCAGTCTAAGAACCAGCCAAATTACCGGGGCCCTAGAAGAGGCATAGGTGAAAGGGCACAAAAGATAATCTCTGCTGAAGGGGAGCCCACAATGAAAAGTCACAAATGATACTAGGACCAGAACACCTTGAAGGAGAACTAACAAAGACAACAAATAGGAGCAGTAGTAGTCACAAAAATGTAGACTATATGGGGCGGTGCTTGTGGCTCAAAGGAGTAGGGCACCAGGACCCATATGCTGGAAATAGCAGGTTTTGGCCCTGGCCAAAAACTGCAAAAAAAAAAAAAATGTAGGCTATAGAAGATTATATAATCTCTCTGGAAGAGATTATAAAATATGTGTACTTTTTATTTAGTATTTAAATATTAAATAAATTAAATTAAAATTAAATATTTAAAGAGGTAAAAGAGGTCAAGAATGGGATAGTAAAAAAAAGGAATAAGCAAATATAGAAAGGTAGAAATGTAATTTAAAATAAAAAATGTAGTCATTGAAACCTAAAAATTAATAGATGGACTAGATAATAGAATAGCTATACATGAAGGGAGATTTAGTGACATGAGATATGGACCTGAAGAAATTGTCCAAAAGGATGAACGGATAAGTAAAGAGACATTATGTATGAGAGGTTAGAAGTCATGGAAGATGGAATAAGAAGGTTGAATCTATTTCTAAATAGATACTCTACAACAAAGCCTAGAGAAAATGTGGAAATGGCAATAGCTAAAGAGATCTTGGCTTCCAAAACTGTAAAAAAAAAAAAAAAAA
>NW_003852489.1:7403346-7407186 GCF_000181295.1 Otolemur garnettii
CCTTGGATGTACGTGGCTGGCACCTTAGCCACTTGAGCCACAGGCGCCGAGCCAACAAAGTATTTTTAAATTAAGGTTTGCAGGTTGTTATTTTAGACACGATGCTATTGCATGTTTAATAGACTATAGGATAATATCAACGTAAGTTTTATATGCACTGGGAAACCAGAAAACTCATGTGACTTGAGAGATTCACCTTACTGCAGTGGTCTGGAGTAGAATTCACAATATCTCCAAGGCATGCCTGTAATATAACAATAGGCTAAGTTTCATGATAAAAGGAAACACAGAATGCAAGTGGACTGCACGAAGGGGCACCTAGGCCTGCTGTGGAGTCAGGGCAAGCTTTCTGAAGATGTTGATTCAAGCTGCGCCCTGAAGGATGAATCAGAAGACAGAGGACTAGGAAGGCTGTACCAGGCAAAGGTGACAGTGTGCACAAATGCATGGAATTGCAAGAGAACATGGCACGTTCTGGTCCAACGTTCTTCTGTCACGGATGAGGAACCTGAATCCCAGAAAAGGCAAGGAGACTTCCCCAATGTCACCTAACTAATGAGCAGCAGCACCAGGGTTTGTACCCAAGGCTTCCATGTCCTTTGCTTTCCCTTTCTGCCGTGCCACAGTGCCTTAGCTTTGTAGCCAGAGGAGACGGCGTGTTGTTGAGATTCCAGACAACTTTGAAGATGAGCTGCATGGGTGTGGGGGCTGGCTCTGGGGCCTCCATCTACCCCAGGCTGGAGCAGCGCCAGGAATTTGGCAGTTTCCAAGGCTGAGCTGCCCAGCTCACCCCAAGGAAGCCTCGGCCTCAAGCCACGGCACCGGCACCTGGTTTAATCATTAACTCCAAGTTCACAGGGCTGGATCTGGAATGCACAGGACCTGGGGAGCAGGCTGGGTCTCCAGGGAGCTAAGAGAAAGATGTCTCTTGAGGTGAGAGGGCACCAAAGTCTAGAATGGGCTTTTTCATTCTGAAATGGATCAACCCCCTGGGCTCAGGAACAAGGGTGCTCGCTGTTACCTTCAGTTTTGTTGGCGTTTACACAACATCTTGTTAGCTTGATTTCAGGATTTCCCTTCAATGTTCATAGCAGACTGTGCTTCTTTCTGCCCCAGCCCTCACCCTGTCTGGTAAGTATTGACTCATGCACCCACCCTACTAAACTGCTACCCCCCGGACGGTGGGACTCAGTCTTCATCTCAGCATTTTCCGTTCCTGGCACAGTCTGGCATGTAGCTGGTGTTCATGAAATATTTGCTGATTGATTGAATAAATGAGACTCTAAATCTGTCTAAAAGTGTTTCAAAGCACTTGCCCCTCCCCCACGGCCCTTTGTAATGAAAAGAAATGGAAACTGATTTTATGCAAAAAAAATTCACAAACATCTCTTGATATACTTCCGTGGTATCATAAAATGCAGCATCATGATGAGGCCCACTGGTCAAAAAGAGATGGAAGGTTCTTACGGAGTCTGGTCTTCTCCACGTTTGTCCCTCAGTGGATGGGTGGCTGCAGAGCATACTTAAGGTTGCTCCGGCATTCTTGGGAGAGGGGTGCTATTCAAGCATGAGGTGACATTTTATTGAGGAAATGAAAGTCTCAAGGAGGGCAAATTCCACCAGCATCATAAAGGTAACTGCCCCTTATAATTTCTGAAAGCTGCAGCCTGGCATCGGAAAGACCGTGTTATCAGTAGCATTGCCAAGCCCTGGGAATGCACCTTGAAAAAAGGATTTCTGGATTCCACAAAAGAAAAGTTCCACTGAAGAGTGAAGTGCAGGAGGCAGCAAGATTCCTGCTTCTCTCCGCCGAGCTCAAGTGTCCTGATCTGTAAAGGAGAGATCGTCATCTCCTCTTCTCAAGGCGCTTGTCAGGATCCATTGCAATGCTGGCATAGCAAGTCCTCGGCGCCTAGGAGATGCTCAGTCATAGTGCACATGTCTCCTGTCTCTTCAAAGTAAGAATCCTGAACCTGTACAGATTTTGCTTTTCCAGGCCACGTGTCTGGTGCCCAGTGATTCTGAGTCCAGGCTGGAAGGGAAAGAGTCAGTCTGCTGAATGCCAGCTTAAAGCGGAAACGTTTGCCTATAATGTTGGTATAGCCAGCACTGGAATATGCTGAGAGAAGAAACGTCCCTGAGACAATCAGGTGCTCTCCTAGAAAAGCCAGCTTGGAGTTGGAGGGGAGCCATCAAGGCTGACTCTCACCCTAGCAAATTCTGTATCACCCCAAAGTCCCGGAAATTCTGGGAAAACTGGCCAATGTCAGGGAGTCTCCTTGTCTAGCAGCTTCTGGGTCCTTTTTCACTTGCAGGTTGAGAGCGTATAATACAGCTAGTTTACATTCAGCGGTATCTAGCTGCTTAAAGTTCTCAGAGTTCTGTAAACTCTTTAAAGTTCTAGCATGCCGTCAGGAGACATGTTAACTTGGGGAGGACCCCAGGCTTGAGGGCAGGTGGGAAGGAACTGGGAGACTCTGAGCCACTCTGGCCACCCAATTTCTTCCTCCTTTTCTTTTTCCTTTCTCTCCCAAGTCCTAAAAAGGGAGATGAAATGAGAAATAAATTGCCATGGGAGATCCTCTCCTGGGGCAAATTTCCTGTCTTTGCTTATGGGCACGGAGACCCTGAGTGGGGAGGCCGGTTGCAGGGCACTCTCCCAGAACCAGCCCTGGGGTGACAGGTGCAGGCAGGATCAACTCTTTCTCGAGGAAGGGGGTGGAGGTGGGGGAAGAGAAGGGGTTGAAAAGGGGAGGAGGAAGATTGGGTAGGAGACCCCAAGGGGTGCCCCTGTTCTTCTACTCCGCCCTAGCCCGAAACTGTCAGTCTCTACCAAATGAGAGAGAGAGAGAGAGAGAGAGAGAGAGAGAGAGGTGGGAGTGGGGAGAAAGAGACAGAGAGGGGGAAATCAAAGAAAATTGCAAAAGTCAATGGCCTGGAACTAGAGGCAGCTCAGCAACTGCAGTGTGACTTTGATTCCCCTATCATAACCCTGAATTAAAAATTCAGGCAATTATCTGCATGGCTTCCTTCTGATTAGAATGAGCCGGAGTCTCATTAATGCACCAGCACAGAGGAAAGCCATTAGGGTCTGTGAAATGGAATGTTTCTCTGAGAACAGGTTCCGCTTGATGTAGAATACCCAGCAAAAAGAAATTTCACACATTTTTGAGCTCAGAGTCACAGGACGGCACCCTGCTTCAGGGCCGCAGACCCGGCCACCACAGTCGTCCCCTCTCAGCTGGTGCTGGGTGAAAGCCACCTTTGTTTCCCAGGCTCTCTCTGGCACCTCCATCCACTGCAGTATTGTGGTGGAGGGGTGAGGGGGTTGGGGGCTGCACCCCTTGCTTGGTCCTAAGACATTGCATCAGCTTGGAGCCTCAGCCTCAAGGTCCTTGAGCTATGAGGAGAACTGGAAGCTCAAGGGAATTCTGTGTCCTCCTTTGCTAGAATTAGAAGCAAGCTTGTTGAGGACAGGGAAGGTGCTAGACTCCAGAAAAAGAGCAAAGTGTCTGCATATCCCGCCAGTCTCGGTATTTTCCTGATCCATGTGGTGAGCCGGGCATTCCAAGATGGTCCAGGCAGGATTTGGTGAAGCTCAGCCAGCTTTGGGGGCTTGTCGCTTGAGAGAGGGTGAAGGGAGTTGGAGGAAAGGGGGCATCTGTTATGCATGGTCCAGTGCACCCCTTTCTTCACCCTTTAATCTAGAGCAGTGGTTCTCAACCTTCCTAATGCCACGACCCTGTAATACAGTTCCTCATGTTGTGGTGTCCCATATGTGGTGTACAACCATAAAATTATTATAATTTTATTATAATTTTTCCTTTTTTTTTTTTTTTT
>NW_003852489.1:7407468-7418561 GCF_000181295.1 Otolemur garnettii
ATCAGTTCTATTATGCTTAACTAGGTCTCCTGGTGTTTACAGATTTGCACAGACATTAATTATTAATTATTTTAAAAAAATTATAAAAATTTTTATTATCATTTTTTATTATAATTATTATAATTTTATGGTTGGGGGACACCACAACATGAGGAACTGTATTAAAGGGTTGTGGCATTAGGAAGGTTGAGAACCACTGTTCTAGAGGCTCTGAGATTCCAGAAATGCATATCTCCTGCCCAGTCCCTCATGGGTGGACATCCCTACCACATGTGGCGTTTGGAATCTCTCATGCACCCTCCTTTGGGATTTCTAGGGGAAATTTTCCTCCCCAAATGTCAGTGTTGCTTCCAGAGAAACACAAGAGCAGTTTTTCAAGCAACTACTTTTGCAGCCCTAGTCAATGTATCCCTTGGGAGAGTTGATTCTTGCCCTTCTTTGTTTAAATTTTCTTCAAGCCTGGTAGGTAGGACTTGGGTTCCCCCATTTCAGGCATCTCAAAATTCCTCTAATAGAGAGATTTGGGGACATAAAACATTAATCCTTGGGATAAGTAACATATATAATCTCTTTAGGCGCAAAGCCAATATTATACGATGAGAATTGAAAAAGATGAAGTTTTCTTGTAGGTAGAGATGAGAACTGGTTACACTTAATAGGATGCCCGCCAGGAAAACGTTATTCTTCAAACTGTTTGAGTAAGTAAGCCACGGTCTGCTCCTGGCATCCTCATTAACTATTTAGTGTTAAGAACCAGGGCTAAGTGTACAAATCTGTAAACACCAGGAGACCTAGTTAAGCATAATGGAGCTGATCTATTAATATTACTTGTTTAATTTGTATCAACAGCGCCCCCTACTGCACATGAACAAAACTGGGCTAAAAATTTGGTTTTCAGAAGTGTTTTCAGCCACATCCTCTGTTAGCAGGGCACATTCCTGGTCACCAGAGAGTTTTATGAAGCACGTTTTCAATACTGCAGACAGGTTTATGGGTGAAGGCTCCTAGACTTTACCTCATCCTCCAACACAAACAAAATGCTCGGTGATTCAATCATGCTTTTTGTGGACTCTGAGCTTCCCTGGACCAACATTCAACGAGGTCAGATGCACTTGAAAATTACTGGTGACTTCAATTGATTCCATGTAAAGAGCTGACTTAAAGGCACCCTAAAGTCTTGAGTTGGTGGGATTATTTCTTTCAGCTCACCAGCTGGCATGGGTGTGAAAAAGGTCGGTCAAAGGTCAGGAATGTGGGCCTTCCAGAGACAGAAGCTATTTCAAAGCTCCATGGCCATTGGAAATGGCCAAATCTCAGCCCTTAGTACCTTAGCACCATTCACTGTATTGATCCATATTTTATATTTTAAACACAGGCTCTCTTCCCAAGGTAACTCAGTTCCTACTTTGGAAACTTGTCATTCCTAATTTATTTGATAAATATTTTTCATACTACTATTATGTGCTAGACACTGTTCTAAGAGCCATAGCATGGAGCATTAAACAGTCTCATCTCTACTCACAAAAAAACTAGGATGACTTCTCTTTCTTTGGCTTGCTACCAGAGTGGAGCAGATATTCTAGTAGGGGATACGGATAATACAGAGAAAGGTCAACAGGCAAATCCAGGGAGTATGTGCTGTAAGTAAACAGCAGTGGGTAAGGGGTAGAGAGTGCTGGAAGTGGCCTGAGAGGGCTCCCCTCAAAGCACACTGGGAAACCTTTCTTTTTCTTTCTTTCTTTCTTTCTTTCTTTTTTTTTTTTTTTTTTGGACAGAGTCTCACTTTGTCACTCTTGGTAGAGTGCTGTGGCGTCATAGCTCATAGCAATCTCTAACTCTTTGAGTTCAAGCAATTCTCTCACCTCAGCCTCCCAAGTAGCTGGGACTACAGGTGCCTGCCACGCTTGGCTATTTTTAGAGGTGGGGTCTCACTCTTGCTCAAGCTGGTCTTGAACCTGTGAGCTCAAGCATTCTACCTACCTTGGCCTCCCAGAGTGCCAAGATTATAGGTGTGAGCCACTGCCTGGCCTGGAAAACTTTCTATTCTGCTCTGGCAACCTACTTTCTTTCTCTCTTTCAAAACTGGGATTGCCTCTTCAATTAAACAACCCCAATTAACTTTCTCCCTTCTTCAACTTTCCCTTCAGCTCATCTCTGCTCCAGCTTCTTCATCTTGCAAAGATACTCGATTAGATCTTTGATTTTAATCTCCTTGAGGTCAGGGAGACCTCAGAGAGACCTTTTTTTTTGAGATGGTGTCTCAAGCTATCACCCTGAGTAGAGCCCTATGCTGTCATAGCTCACAGCAACCTCAACTCTTAGGCTCAAGCCATCCTCAGTTTTTCTATTTTTAGCAGAGATGGGTTCTTGTTCTGCTCAGTCTGGTTTTGAACTCCTGAGCTCAAGCAATCCATCTGCCTTGATCTCCCAGAGTGCTAGGATGACAGGTGTGAGCCACCATGCCCGGCCAGCTTCTCTTTCTTTGGCTTGCTACCAGAGTGGAGGGAAAGGAAACGAACATTTCTGCTATGCACCAGAAACATGAACATATTACTTCATATAATCTCCATGAAATTCCTGCCTTCTCTGTATTCCTTGTCCTCATTTTATAAATGAGGAAAGCGAGGGTCAGTTTTTTCAAAGGCATCTGACTGTGAGTGGTGGAAGTGGGATTTGAACCCTGATCTACCATGATAGCCTGCGCACTTCCCACTCTGGAGTACGGCATGGGGTGGGTGTTCAGTAAGGGTTGTCAGTGAGTGGGGAGAACAAGGAAGGGATGAGCCTCCTCCTCAGTCATGGAAAAGAAGTGGTTCCACTCCCAATGCTTGCTGGATTAAAACTCTTTATGCCCACTAGGCGACCATGAGCACTTCACTTCCCCTTCCTGGGGTTCATAATCCCTCTCTGTAAGCTGAAGCTAGACCAGATGACCTCCAGGTCTCTCCCAGTCTTGGCATTCTAAGGAATCGTCTTTGCAAGGGGGCGAGGTGGGTATGCATGGGGAGGAGTCAAGGGACTTCTGTGCATCAGAGCTCGAAATCTGGTTTTTAATTAGGAGGCAGAGATCAAAACACCACAGTTTGTTCCATTAAAATTCAAAACATATAGGGTACAAGTGAAGTTTTCTAGAACTAGAGTATAAATGTTTTAACACAATAACTAAGTAAATGACACAAAGTCTATGTTAACCAGTTTGATGAAAATATTTCAAATTTTTATGAAAACACTACACTGTACCCCACGTTTGCATTAATGTACACAGCTATCATTTAATTAAAAAAAAAAGAAAGAAAATTCAAAACCTATACAAACACCTATGCAAAACATATACAAAACACCTACTATGTGCTGGGCCCTGGGGTGTTGAAGATACAGAGATAAACATTTTAAAACATTGTCCTCATCCTGTAGTATGTATAAAGAGAAAGATAGATACGATAACAAATTATTACAATTAATGATAGTGGCTAATATTTTACACAGAGCTCATTCTGTGGCAGAAATTGGTCTGAGCCCTTGATATCCTTTAGCTCACTTTGGTCTTCCCAATGATCAGATGAAGGTAGTATCATCATTCCTACTTCACTGGTGAGTAAACTGAGGCCCCAAGAGGTGTTTATGTCAAAGGGATAGTGTTAGCCGTGAAAAGTGTTTATGGGATCAAAAATGGAGAAATAGTAACGGGTAGATGTTGCAGTGAAGTCATTCACTGGTGACTGGTGACTTTGTCCCCCTGCTCCTTCTGCTACTTAGGATCAGTCACATACACCCAGGGGCAGGGGAAGGATTTTTTTATAGGTAGCAGAAAAGGCTCTAGAGCAGTTGTTTTTCAACCTTTTTTTTTTTTTAATCTCACAGCCCACTTGAACCTATAGTTAAACTTCCACAACACACTTAAATTATGTTTATAAAAGAAAGTGTAAAAAGAAAAAAATATGCTTACTGTGCTTAGAACTTCCTTCGAAAATATTTTAATTAACTATCTTTACAAATTTTTGCAGCACCCCTAAAATCTTCTCACCGCACGCCAGTGTTGAAAAGCACTGCTTTGGAGTTTTGAAACTTAAAATCCACGACTGTGAAGTAACAGAGGACATAGAATAAACTAGGTGAGTTGGAACCAGTTTAACTGCCACCGGGGAATGCAGAGAATTAGAGGGGAAAGAGGCACGCAGAGATGAAACCGAGCCAACATGTCCCATTCCTCACTCAAGCTGGGTGTTGGACAAGTTCTGGGGATCCGGCCCCAGAGCAGGAATGGCTGTGTGCATGTTAGATGTGCCTGTCTGAAATGGCCCTGGTGAGTTTGTTCCCTGAGCACTGATGGGGCAAGAGATGAGAGGTGCTCTGAGATTGAAGCAGAGGGAAGGAGAGGAGGTCTGAACCTGCAGGTGCAGATGGAAGAATCAATGTCCATCTTCCTAGGGAGCAGTGGGAGGAAAAAGAGCCAACCACAGCTGAAGGGCCCATTAGAATGAGAAGGAGGAAGAATGGGGCCTGGAGGGAAAGATGCCCAGGACTGTTCAGGGAGAGGGCATCTGGTGGCTGCTAGAAGAGACAGTGGAACAGAAGGTCCTTGAGGGAGGGAGCTCTGTCTGCTTAGTTTCCTGCTCCATCCTGGGAGCCCAGGTCAGCTAATAGGGGATGGATCAGTATTTTTTAAATGAATGACATTAAGCAGGCTGCCTCTAGAATCAGGCCTTTGGTTTTAAAGCTCAGCCTTGCCTCTTACTAGCTATGTAATTCCTGGGTAGGTCTCCCACTGTCTCTGTATTCATCTGCAAAATGAGGAAGAAGATAATACAGATCAGTACTGATTTGAGATTAAAAAGATAAAAAAGCAAATGCATCTAAGGGATTTCAGTCTCTGGCATGGTGGGAGGGCTTGCTAAGCATCTGCTTTGGGTATTACTAGCTGCCACGGCCCATTTCCTTACCCTGCTCCTTGGCACTACATGAGGACTCCAGAGTTGGCTAAGATCAAGTTCCCAGCACCTTAGTACAATGGGGTCTCCTCATAGAAATTCAGCAAAGAGCTTTAAAAGGAAGTCACTTTTCTAGCACAATTGATTTCGTAAGTTGACGTTCATATTCAAGAATAGTGCAAGCCTGCAAAACTGAGGTGTCCTCGGAGACCCTTGCTAGCATCTGACTTTAACTGTTTTCTCCTGTGTAAGCATGTTTGCCTAGAGAACAACTTACCTCTCACCTTACTTGCTGTTCTATAAAAGCCTAGCCCTCCAAGTGAGTTATCATTTGCAAGTGCTGCTAAGCAAAGCCCAACTTTGTAGCAAAGAGGACAGATCTCTGTCCATCTCCCTTCCCTTATTTCCTCCCCTGCAAAAGATCCCTGGGATTTCCTGAGAAAATTCAGTCCAAAGAGTTTTATTTCTTGTTAAGATAGGCTCTCCGGAAGGTGAGTGATAAATATTACCATTAATTTTTTATATGAAAGACATTATTTGGGTTTGCCTGGCTCCCCGCTTATCTAGATGCCAGTAGGGTGACCAATCTTCTTATTTGTCTGGGACTGTGCCCATTTTTTGCACTGAACACATACCCTTAGTCCTGGACAAATAAAAATGCCCTGAGTGTCCTGGACAACCCCCAAATGTAGACTTGTTGGTCTAAGGGAGTGCCTGGAGATTTTTTTTTTTTTTTAATAGAAAAGGAAATTTGCTCCTTTGAAGTCAGAAGCACTCACTATCTAGAGGGGAAAATGAAACTGATTCAACTGATGCCTCTCAGTGTACTTTGCACACTCAGAATTGGCAAGCCTGGCCCTGAAGACCTTGCAGAGGGAGAAACACCTTGCCTGGATATGCCTTATGTGACAGTGAGCAATAGGAGGGCAGAAAGGAGAGGACTGTCCCAAATGGGGCCATGTGACAAGGCTGTAGACCCTCGTCTTGGCCTCTTTCCCTGAAGTCCCTTGCTTTTGGCCAGGATCTAGACCCCCTCATTGCACCCCTGCTGGCTGCACAGGGCAGGCCTGTGTTCCTGCTTCACCAGGTCTGTGGGACCCTGCAATTTGTCCCTTGCAAAGGAGCAGCCCCTTCCATGGGGATTCCCTTCAGGATACATGGAGTGGCCTGAGCCTCTGTGTGTGGCCCCTTCCCGCCGACTCAGAGTCATGCTGTGTTTGTGGTGTCCTCAGACCACATGGAATGGGCTCACTGTGTGCAGAATGGAGTTTCTGGTCACAGAGAAAGCAGCACAGCCTGTTCTGCTCCTTGTGGGTGAGTGCCAGGGCCCAGCAGGGCTGCAGACATTTGGCTGTTCAGGTGGATTCCTCAGGCTGCAGAGCTCCTTCCACAGATCCATCCCCAGCTGGCTGGAGTCTCTCAGCCCTGCTTCTCAACCCCTGTCCCTGTGCGTCATCCCAGCCACAGCAGAAAAGAATATTCCTTAGCCTCACCTTTCCTGAGAGCCCTAAGGGAAATTCCTTTCAGACACAGGAGTCAGAAAAGCATTACCCCTTAGGAATTGATTTCTTCTTTCCCTAGCCACAGTGGGCAGGGCTGGCCAAACAGCTTGTGGGCTCAGTGCAAAATGAAATTTCAGAGCCCTGGTCAGGGGTAGGGAAGTCAGTGTCCCCTTTTATAGACTTTCTGTCCCAACCCACTGTGGGTAAGTGACCCCTCAGGGGTTGCAAGGCATGTGTTTGGTACTTGAATCAATGCACATGAGGCTCCTGCCAGATCTGCAGCCAAAGATGTCCTGGCACTGCCAGCCAGAGTAGGGTGGCTACCACCTTGCCCAGCCCCAGGTCACCACGGGACACACACCTGACTCCTGCCTTATCCTGTGTCCATTCCCAGGTCCCCATGGGGAAAGTAAGTGGTGGCAGGGTGCTGACCTCCTTCTGCCAATGTGATCTGGTCTGGGTAGAGGGAGGGCTGGGGAAGGGGAGACCAGGTGAGAGCAGTCATCGGGGGCAAGGAGGGAGGAAGTAATAGGAGTGCCGGCGAGCCAGGCATCAAGTCCCCAGAGCATGCCCCTGTTGTGTTACCAGAATTCAATTATGAAACACAGATTCAAGGATAAAATACTTAATTCTAAAATGACAACCTCCGAGCATTAGCTCCTTCTCAGAGCAGGGCCTGTGTAACTGTACACTCTGTCGATACGTAAAGGTGGCCTGGATAGGGGGGATTTGCAGCTCACTGTGCTTCTGTCTTCTCAGAGCCAAAATTAATGACTTGTTTTAAAAACCTGTGGCGTGCCCAGGGCCTGCATAGCACATTTCAGCTTGCTCTAGTCCTGATCTCCAGATTTCTCAGCATTCTGCTGCTTTTGACTTTGGTTTCCCATTGTCTTATTTATATGCTGGAAGGATATACTATTATAAATGGCTTCAAATCCTTTGTCCAATGAGACAGGTAATAAGTTTTAAAAGGTACTATTTTCCCCCTTGACTTGGCTTTGGTCCTCAATGTAAAGAAATCATTTTGGTGATTACAGTGCAATGAAAATATCTGCATCACCATAGCGCCTCTGTTTAATAGTGAGGGTGTTTGAAAATGCTGTATAAAATACACTGTGATTCACCACTGGCAAATCATGTGTATGGAATTGTTTTCCAGTGGTGATGACTTTGCATGGAGACATTTGCACCCTCCCAGCTGATCTCCTATGTAAACATTTTAAAAACAGCTGACCAGAGCATCTATTAAGCAACACTGAACAGTTCCCATATTAGTTAACTATTGCCACATAACAAATTAGCCCCAAACTTAGCAGCATAAACAACAAACATTGATTATCTTACAGTATATGAGGGTCAGGAGTCTGGGAGCAGGTTTGCACTGGGAGGTTCTGGCTCTCCTAAGATTGCTGTCAAGACACTGGCTGGGCTGCAGTCATCTGAAGGCTCAACTGGGGCTGGAGATTCAAGATGGCTCATCCACATGGCTGTTGGCCAGAGGACTCAGTTCCTCATCATGAGGACCTCTTCAGAGGCTGCCTGAGTGTCCTGGTGACAGGAGGGTTAGCTTCCCGTGGAACAAGTCAGAGAGTAACAGGGAAGCCAAAGCATATTTTAAGAACCAATCTCTTGCCACCATTTCCTCCATATTCTATTTGTTAGAAGAAAATCATTAAGTCCAGCGTGCACATAATGAGAGGCAAGTTAGGGGTTACCTTTTGGAGGAAAGAGTATTGAAGGATTTGCGGACATATTTTAAAACTACGTTAAGTTGGTGAACCACAGATGCATTTCCACAAAGGCTGGTTCTACAATAGCATGGTAGGAAATGTTTGAACTTTGGATCAAATCTGAATTTGAAACTAGACTTCGCCCCTTACCAGTTTGTGGGATCTAGGCAAAAAGATCATCTCCAAACCTTAATTTCTTCATCTATAAAATGAAGATAAGAATAGTACATTCTTTCATAGAGTTATGTACCTAAATGAGATGACCCTGAAGGGTTAGAATCAAATTGTATGCTTTGATACTTTTTACAATCTAACGGGGCACTCTTTAAGAAAACAGAATGCAGAATCACAATACATTAAGTACAAACTAAACATTTATTTGTAACTAGAAATGACAAAAACCATGCACTTTAAAAAGTGACAAAGACCACAAATGTCACAAAACCCAGAGAAATAACAATTGTAAAATTAAATACCTAAATATACCTCTTTAAAATTCTTTGTTTCCGGCTCGGCGCCTATAGCTCAACCGGCTAGGGCGCCGGCCACGTACACCTAAGGTGGCGGGTTCGAATCCCCAGCCCGGACCCGCCAAACAACAATGACGGCTGCAACCAAAAAATGGCCGGGTGTTGTGGCGGGCGCCTGTGGTCCCAGCTGCTTGGGAGGCGGAGGCAGGAGACTCGCTTGAGCCCAGGAGCTGGAGGTTGCTGTGAGCTGTAGTGCCACGGCACTCTACCCAGGGGGACAGCTTGAGGCTCTGTCTCAAAAAAAAAAAAAAAAAAAAAAAAAAAAAAAAAAAAAAATTCTTTGTTTCCTACATTTTGACTGCAAGCCTTTTGATCACTCCTCAAAATGACAAAGACTTTGTAACATTTTCCATAGCCTTGAGAGAACGATAACTCCATCTTTCCTTAGCACAGCTCATCAAAATTTGGTTTTGATTATTGGGAGCTTATCATTTAGCTTCACAACTCATTACTTGTAATGTCATGGACATTTTTAAGGGTTATTGTCAATTTTAGGCGAACTTCTATCAGATTTCTTTGAGACAGGAGCTCAGGGCATTTCAAGTGCTCTTGTGTGGTCAGTCGGTAACACCTATGGCAGAAGCTCTGCTTCAGCTTCCTGTAAATCCTCTGTTGGAACCAGGTGAGTGTGTCCAGGGACCTGGGCTATAGTAGCTGCTCAATAAACAGGGGAAATCTGGAGACAGTCCTCATCTTCCCGCTCCCTTATCTCAGGCAGAGTCTAGGATTTTCCATCCTCATTTCATCTTCCTCCTTCTCCAGAAGCCTGTCGGGGTCCCTGAGAAGGTGGTGATAAAAATATGCCCCTTGTTATGATGCAGTGGCTATAACACTGGGCTCGGAATAAAAAAAACCTCAGTTTGAAGCCAGTCTTTGTCAGATATCACCCGTGTGACTGTGGGCAGATTATGTAGTCTGGCTCTCAGCTTCCTCATCTCTGAGACGGGCACAGCTGTGCCAGCCTCACAGTCATAGAGATAATTAAAAAGGCTTGGAAAACTGTGAAGCAATTTTACTAAGGTAAAGTATTTTTATTCTGCTACCTGGAAGAATTATCAAAGAGTTATGAGGAATCAGATTGGACACCATCCAATGTCTGTGAGCATCTTAGGTTTTTTGTTCTCTGTGACCTAAAGGAATTGGAAATTCAAATTGGACTTCAATCAAATTTGGTCAAAAGACCAGCATAGCAAAACTGTCCACGATTTCCACAAGAATGTATTGAGCCCCAGCTGTTGGACATAATTTGTGCTAAGATGGGAATTCAAAGACAGATAAGTCACAGTCCTGGCCCTTCAGGGAGTGCAGGTGGTTGGGGTGTCTGGAGGGTGGGCTCAGCTCCTGAGCCTGCCAAGTTTATAACCTGGGCCTTTGTGTCTCTTTCTGCAAAAGGACACAGCTAACTGTATGAGGGGGCATGGGAACAAATGAGTTAAAGCCTGCCACTCTTGAGGAACACTTGGACAGGTGTCTGACAAAGCCATCAGAGGGTTGAAAAGGAGCCCCTCTGAGACTGGCTGTTCTCCTTGGGGAACTTTCAGGAAGCTTTGAAGGTGCCGCCAGAACTAGGGAGGCTGCCCCATCCTAGAGGTGCATTCACTGGTAATTCACTCCTCTATGTGGGCTCTGGAGCACCACTCTCAAAAATATGCCCCCCACTCAGCCACCCCTGGGTAAAGGAAGACTGATAGAGGAAGGGAGGGGACGGGAGGGGTCGGTAAATTAAGAAGGTCCCTGGGAGTGAGTGACTTACAGACACAGCTGAGTCTCCCGAGTTTCTCCCCTTAAAGCATAAATATTACCAACTAAGATCACAGACTCCCTCATCATAAAATCAATGAAACCACAAAGGAAAATGATCTCCTGCATGACTGCCCCAGAGATATCTCACATGGAATCCTTTCCTCTCTTGCAGAAGCAACTGTTCTAGGGCTCTGGATTTGAAATCCAGGCACTGCGGTTCAGAATTTGAGGCAAAGGGGACATCAGTTGGGTTGGGTGTGTTCTATCTTATACTTGTAGACTTTAGAACAGAAGTTGGGGGGTCTGTGATGGATCTGTGCAACCCCTACAAGCAGCATAGGAAGTTTTCTTAAAGTCAAAAGACCTGAGTTCAAACTCTACTCCTCAGATCACTGACTGACTGTCTCTGGGCAAAGTAGACTCCCTCCAAGCCCAATTTCCTCATCTAGCAAAAGAAGGCTAATAATATATGTCTGCCCTACTGGGAAGGGAACAAGCTCAAAAGAGATCTGTCTATGCAAATATTTTGTAAACCACAAAGCTCTTGATAAATAATAGATTTTATGATCAAAACACGAAAGTACTGATTGTACTAATGTACTGGTAAAAACTCTTTTTTTTTTTTTTTGAGATAGAGCCTCAAGCTGTTGCCCTGGGTAG
>NW_003852489.1:7418662-7422435 GCF_000181295.1 Otolemur garnettii
CCACAACGCCCGGCTATTTTATTTTATTTTTTTGGTTGCAGCCATCATTGTTGTTTGGTGGCCCGGACTGGATTCGAACCCACCAGCTCAGGTGTATGTGGCTGGCGCCTTAGCCGCTTGAGCCACAGGTGCCGAGCCGGTAAAAACTTGTTATACAGTAAGTGACCAAAAACCCGACTCAGACTGGCTTAAACAAGGGGATATTTTGACTTAGGTCATGGAAAGGGCCGAGGGCAGACCAATTCAGGTGAAGATGAAAATCATATGATTCCCCAAGGGCTGGCTTCTCCTTTCTTGTTCTGCCTTCTGTGGGGTTGAATTTGCTTTCATCCTCCAGCTTTATGAGGTCCTTGTGGTCACAGATGCCCAGGGTGACTAAAAGTCTCATGTCTTCACTAGATGCCATCCAGGGAAAGAGAGTGCCTCTTTCCAGAAACTTCTATTGCAGAGAGATGGAGAGAGGGGTAAGGAATGTTTCTTTTTTCAGACCTAGCACATGTCCGCTTTTATCAGCTTCACACAGCCAGGGGATGCTGAGGGGCTTAAGAGAACCGAGACTCATCTCTGGATTTGGGGCCATGACTGGAAGGCCAACCAAACCACACTGGGGGAGACTACTCTATCAGAAGACTGAGAAGACGCTGGGCTGCAAAAACAACATATATCCAGCACAGTCCACCCCGTTTAGCTGCCCAGTGTCCATGCTCAGCTCCATTTCCATACACATACCTCAGAAATGTCCACTCTCTACCTCAGAAATACCCACCCTCTACATGGAGCACAGTCAACCTCTTTCCTTCCAAGAGATAAGCCGCAGTTTCATCTAGTTCTTGTTCTCTGGGTGATGCTCAGTTCTCATAAATGGAGTTCTTACTGGCCCTATGTGGTCCATTGAGGCTAAATAGTAAATTTAATCAACGAAGATGTGCTCAGTAGATGGCAGTGGAGAGAGAACAGGGTAACTGCGGTGGGAAAAGGAAAGGATAGAACAACTCACCATGGTCACTGGTCCACAGCCCGTATCAGACTCTGCCAGAAATCACACAGACATGGTGCCCTGGCAGCCAGTATATGGGCTCCCCCATTTCTGCCCTCTGGAAGGCTCCCCTCAGTCCACTGCCCTCTCTGGCCCCTAATTGTCTCTGTGGGAAAACCTATACGATGTGCACACTGAGGAGGACACCCCCTTCTGGGAGCTGTACTGTTTCAGCAGCAATCTGACATCTGCTGATGTGAGTTTGGGAGCCTAGAAATTGCCATCCCAGACCACGGTGGGCCAGACTTGAAGTTTCTTTGACAGCATGATACTCTTAAAAAGTTAATGAGATTCTGGTCTATTTGTTTCTGGCTAATGCTGGAGTCCCAGGAGTCAGAGATCTTATCATATCATACTCTTTGAAATTAGAACCTCTCTGGGAATTGCCATCTCCTAGTGTTAAACCCAGGTGCCCTGGCCTTCTCCTGATCCTTTGGGTTTAATGCTTTTATCATGGCCTCGACTTGAGAAAAGCCAAAGCAATAGGCTGCATGGGGATGTCTCAAACCTACCCATTCCTCACAGTAACAACAAAACTGTTAGGAGTAACATTCACTGATTGCTTGCCATGGGGGTAGGCATTGTTCTAAAGGCTTTCTGTGTACCAGCTTGCTTAATCCTTGTGAGACAGGATCTGTTATCATCTGTAATTTGGAGAAACAATTTGTGGAGCAATAAAGCAATCTGCTCATAAGTGGCAGAACGAAGACTCAGCCCCAAGCAGTCTGGGTCTGCGGTCCTCATGGAGCTCTAACCACTGCCCTGTGTGACGCTCACAGTCTGCATCTGGCTGCATCTTTCCAAGGGCAGTGCTGGCTTTTTGTTCAAGGCACAACAGGACATGCTTGACAGGGCTCTCTCTCTCTCTGGCCTTAAACTTATTTCCTGTTTACTTCTCATGTTCCTACCTTCTGTTAACTTTAATTTGAGGGTGGGGAATTGAGCTGTAGCCGTACCTCTAGACAACCATAACTGCAGGCCATTGTCAAAAAAGAGAATTCTTAGCAAACCTATTCTCTTCCCTCTCTTGGTTTTGGATAGGTCAGTTTCAGTCTGATCTTAGTCTTTTTTCTTGGAAGACTTTACTGAAGAAGTTATCTGCACACTCTAAAACCCACAACTTTTTCTACAATATCCTTTCATGTTAAAGCCTCAGGAAGCAAATGGTCTAGGGTTTATTAGGCAACAAGTTAACCAAGTGTTTGCTATAACTTAACAAAGAATCCCTAAGCTGTCAGATATCACTTCTTTCCCTTTATTCAAATGCCTTTGCTTAGTCTTGCAACACCCTATTCTGGTATTACTTTCTGCCTCAGTTGGAATCTTTTGGTTGCAACTCAGACTAACTCGAACAAAAAAATAAATGTATTAGAAGGCTACCAGGGGCTCAAAGAATTGACAGGAGGCTGGAAAGCCTGGATGGGAACCCCCCAGCAGCTATCCCCTCAAAGAAGTTGCACAATCAGTGCTGGTCAGGGTGGAATGGTGCTGTGGCCAATCCCTGATAATTTACTCTCCACTCAAGATTCTAATCCTAGGGAAGGAAAATCCAGTTGGTCAAGCTTGGGTCACCTGCCCACCTCTCTGCTAGGAGCAGGCAGGACAACAAGAATAGGCGTAGGGCAGAAGAGGCAATTCCAAAGAAGGAAACTAAGATGCTATTAGGGATGAGAAATGAGTGTACGATGATCCAAATCCAAAAATCTTATCTCATCCTCAGTAATGTTGGTCACATGGCGCGGTAGTTGCTATTGCAATTCACTCATGGAAGTTGGATCAAGATGAGAATGCGTTGGACAGAGGCCTAGGAGAAATCAAGCAGGTAGTAAGACTTAGACTCTTACTGGTTAAAATACAACAGGACATAATTTTGCTTTGATTAATGTTAGTTTTATTTATTTATTTAGGTATTTGTGTCTAAGGGGCAAATACAAACACGTTGAGCTGCCAGGATGGCATTGTGTTCTCAGAAGTTAGTGATTTACTCCCTGACTCATTCACCCATGTAATGAGTCACTCAAACATTTATCAAGCAGTTTTTTGGTCCTGGATACTGTCTAGGAGCTAAGGAGATACAAACATGGATGACATAATCCTTGTTCTCAGGTGGTAATGTGCGACAGTAGTGGTAGAAATACTTCAGCCTGCCTAGAAGGAACCATTCAATGTGAATGCTGTGAAGTCAAATATAGGAGGTCTGACAATTAAGTCTGTGAACTTAGTTAATTAGTGTTAATTAATGTTGGCAGCAGCGTACAAACAGCTTGGTAAAGTTTCATAACTGTTGTCTATCAGCGTCTCACAGTTGTGTGCAGGTTGCCGTGTGGTGGCATCTTGCTGAGTGGTGTTCATTATTGTTGTTGTGTGTTTTTGTGTGCTGTGGCAAGAATGTTGGAGCTTGAATTAGAGCAATAAACAAAAACCAAATTTCTTGTTAAATTTGGCAAGAGTGGAAGCGAGATGAGGGACATGAAATCAGTTTATGAGGATAATGGCATGAAGAAAATGGCAGTTCCGTGTACAAATGGATTAAACGTTTCTCTTTTCTTCTTCTTTTCTTTTTTCCCCTGATACAGAGTCTCACTCTGACGCCCTGGGTAGAGTGCTATGGTGTCATAGCTCACAGCAACCTCAAACGCTTAGGTTCCAGTGATCCTCTTTCCTCAGCCTCTTGAGGAGCTGGGTCTACAGGTGCCCACCACAACACCCAGTTAAGCCATAACAATCTTTTTTTTTT
>NW_003852489.1:7423264-7442232 GCF_000181295.1 Otolemur garnettii
AAAAAAAAAAAAGGCGGAATAATATCCCATTATGTGGCAATATCGTCTTCCCATTCATCTACTGATGGGTGTTTGGGTTGTTTTTACCTTTTGGCTCTCCTGAATACTGCTGGTATGAACTATGGTATACAAATATCTCTTCAATTCCATGCTTTCAATTGTTTTTGGGAATATATCCAGAGGGAGAATTGCTGGATCATATGATAAGTCCATGTTTGATTTTTTGAGGAGCCACCATACCATTTCTACAACGTGGCTGCAACCATTTTATATTCAACACACAAGTTTCCAATTGCTCCACATCCTTGCCAACACTTTCTCTCTCTCTCTCTCTCATAGCCATCTTAATGACTGTGATCCAGTCTTTCAAATTTATTTTTTGTAGTGCTAAATGAATGTTTCACACTGCTTACTGTAGTCACCAGTCACTATCTATACTATGAAATTTAACAATTAACTTTTAATAGGTGGTTGTCCTGTGCTAGGCATTGAATTGGGTTCTTTATTATCTCATTTAATTCCCACAACTAAAGTTTTTAGCCAAACATTTCATTGAGATATAATATACATGGACAAAATTGCACAAATCACAAGTGTATATAGATTGATGAATTTTGACAAAGTAAATACACTCATGTAACCAGTACCCAGCTCAAAAGCTAAAACATTACCAGCTCCCCAGATGACCCTCTGGTGCCCTCTCCCAGGTCTACCCAGCCCCTCACTATTTACTCACCCAAGGGAAAGTAAAGATAACTAATAGCTTTAAGCCTATAGATCATTCTTGCCTATTTTTGAATTTTATATAAATGAAATTACAGAATATAAAATCTTTTGTATATTGTTTCTTTTACTAAATATATGCATATGAGGTTCATTTGTGTGGTTGCATAGAACAATAGTTTATTTAGCTATAGTATTCTATTTATGACTTTATCACAATTTATCCATTTTACTTTTGAGAGATATTGGATCATTTCCTGTTTTAGGCTATTACTAATAGTTCCACTGTGAATATTCTTTTGGTCAATGTCTTTTCATGAACATACGTGCACGGTCCTTTTGGGCATTTACCCAGGAATGGAATTGCTAAGTCATAGGGTATGCAAAAGGGATTGATAAATATACACACCCACCGAAGAACATGAGAGTCCTAGACTCTCCAAACACTCACTGTCATTTGTTATCATTTGTCTTTGTCATTGTAAACCATTCTGGTGAATATGTAGTGATATTGCATTGTGCTTTTAAATTGCGTTTCTTTGATGAACAGTGAAATTGAGCATGATTTTTACATGTTTATCAGTCACTTGAATATATTCTTTTGTGCAGTGTCTATTCAAATATTTTGCCCAATTTTCTATTGTGACATCTTTTCATCTTTTTCTTCTTAATTGTGAAAGTTCTTTATATAGACTAAAAATGAGTCCTTTGTGATTTTTTTTATGGTTTCACTCACTTAGTGGTGTCTTTTAATGAACAGAAGTCTTAAATTTTAATTAGTCTGATGTATTGTTTTGTCCATATGGTTAATGGCTTTTGTGTCTTTCTTAAGAATCTGCCAGCCTACATAGTTCTGAAGACATTTTATGTTTTATTCTAGAATATTTCTTAGTTTTTCTTTTATATTTTCTGTAAGGTATGTAATTCAGATGAATTAATTTTTACATAGGTGTGAGGTAGTGATTTAAGATTCTTTTTTTGTTTGTTTTTGTACATAGATAGCTAAATCAAAAATGAATAGTATTAATTTGGCCCAGTCCAAACACTAACCCCTTTTTGAAATAGTCCCACAGAATCGCTATTAGATTTAACTAATTAATCAATTTAGATTAATTAAATAAACATTTTTTACACATCTAGTATTTGCTAGTTCAACCAGGTTGGTAAAGGAAGTCTTCTTTGAGGAGCAACATTTGAGCTCAGACCTAATTAATAAAATGAAGCCAGCCATAAGGAGATTTGAAGAAGAACATCCCAGGAAGAGACAACAGGTAGACAGGTAAAGTTTGATATGTTCAAGGAAAAACCAGAGGCCAGTACATCTGACATGTAATGCCCAAGATGATGTGAAGTAAAAGATAATTCTTATGAATGTGAGAGCAAAAGGAAGAGAGACAGACTGGTTTCACCAGAAGACAAGGGAGAAATACTTTCAAAGTTCTGAGGGAAAATGTTTTTCAACCTAGAATTCTATACCCAGCCAAACTATGCATCAATAGTAAGGGCAGACTAAAGACAGCTCATATGTACAAGAATTTGGGAATTTTGCCTATAAAGCAGCTTTTCTTAGTACTCTTCCACAGGTATCAACTCTAACAAAGAAAGACAAAAAGAAGAAGATAGAAGCCTATTATACAAGAGGACAATGAAGTGATAGGTCACAGTGAAAGCCATGCATCATCTCTGGAGAACAACAGGTTCAGACTGGAGCAGATGTGAAAGATGTTTTTGATGTATTTTTAACTTCTACTTGTACCCCCTCCAATTTGTTCTCCATAATGTTGCTCAAGTGCTTGGTAAAGTTTTAGGTTACCTTGCCTCCTCAGTTTAAAATCTTTCAATGGATCCCTTTAATTTCAGAATAAAAGCCAACTCCCAAGTGGTACAAAAGGCCCTTTGTTATTGACCTCTGCAACCTCTTCTGTCTCACTTCTCACCACTCTTATTGACCACTTACACCTTGGGCTCTGATCATTGATCCTTTTATAGACTTCTTTTTTGTTGTTGTTTGTTTTTTGAGACAGAGTCTCACCATGTCACAGCAACCTCAAACTCTTGGGCTTAAGTGATTCTCTTGCCTCAGCCTCCCAAGTAGTTGGGACTACAGGCACCTACCACAACGCCTGGCTATTTTTTTTTGTTGTTGCAATCATTGTTGTTTAGCTGGCCAGGCTGGGTTCGAACACACCACCCTCAGTGCATATGGCTGGCACGTAACCATTGTGCTACAGGCACCAAGCCTCTTTTATAGACTTCTTAAAGCTACTTACCACATCAAAAACGTTGCTATTTTCTCTCTGCAAGGAAACACTTCTTCCTTTCCTTTGGTAGATTCTTCTTTGTCTTTCAAACCTTATTATCTCAGGAAACTTCCCTTGACCACCTTGTGCTCACCTCTCACTCACTGCTCATGTAAGTCCCCTTGGCTGGACCTCCTTGGGTTCCCCATATTATTCTCCTCTTGTATTAATCTGTCTCTGCTTAATTATTGATTTGCTTTCTTCATTTGATTATAATCTCCTTGAGAATAGAGAATACATTTTAATCATTATTGAAGTTTTATAATGGCTAAATACTCCCGCTTCTCAGTGGTTAGACTGCTTAGGTTAAAAACTTAGCTGCAACACTTGCTATGTTATCTGAGGAACTCCCCAAGTCTCAGCTCTCTGACTTGCAAAATGATGTGGAATTTTCATCTGTAGTACCTGGAACACAAAAGGTGCTCAGTAATATGTGTGGAGTGAATCCATGCAGAGAGGCAGAGTTCCTGGGGGTAGGAATCTCCCAGCAGAGGAGTAATGATGACTCACTTCAATCCATCTTGATTCCCACCCTCCCTTTCCAAGTAGGAGTGCTCAGCTTCCTCTAGGACCATTAAGTCATGAGGGTGGTGAGCAAAATGTGAAAAATGCAGGCTCTTTTCCTTTTCAAGGAATGCAAGATATCTCACAGAGCAAAAATGTCCAACTCATGTCATTGCCTGACCATTCTTATGAGGCTATCTAAACAGGATGTTACTTTAGGACCCAAGTTTTCCTAGGTGGGGGTATGTTAATTAAGGGTCACTGGGGGGAAACAAAGGGATCATGTACCCATTCCACAGATGGGGAACCTCATGATCATCTCTGAACTCTTTAGAGCCCAACAACTTACACAACTTGTCAGGAATCTACCAAGAAGAGTCCCCTACCCCCCACCGTCTGCTAAGGCAGGGACACAGTGACATGGGGCATACCAGGGAGCAGAGAATTCACTGTAAGACTTTTGGATCCTAAAGAGATTATCATACTGTAGTTGCTTGATTGTGTTGTAATAATTGCTGGCTTGTTTCATGTTGCTCTGAGCCTCTTGATCCATTCAAGCCTGCCACAAAAAATATAGTATTTAAAAAGCTGAGACTTGTTGGGTTATCTACTTACTCCCTGAAGTCCCCTCTGATCCAGGTTGCCACATAAAATCCAGGATGTTCAGTAAAATTAGAATTTCAGATGAACAATGAGTCATTTTTTAATATGTCCCATGCAATATTTTATTTATCCGAAATTCATTTTTAACTGGGAGTCTTTATTTTTATTTGCTCTGTCTGGCAACCTTACCTCTGATTCCCTTCTAGTCATTGCAAAGAGACAAATGCCCCCGTCAGGGCTAATGTTTTGTAATGTGCGCCATCTAGTGGTTACATGAGCCAGGAGGAAACCAAGAAACTGCCTTAAAAACCAACCAACTAACCTGACAACTACAATGAGATAGGGCTGAAAAGAAACAACTATGCTTTAATTTAAAACATTACTTCAATTTTTTTTTTATTTTCTTCTTTGGATGTAGTGTCTGTGATCATATCAACTGCTTAGATTGTCCAGCAAATATTGGAAATCCCTTGTAAGTCATAGAATGTTTAAACAGCAACACTCACTTAGATGAGGTCTTGGGCTCCTCTATTAACACGTAAATGCTCATGCACAACCTTGGCCTTGATCTAATGTGGCATCTAGCAGTATCTATTAAGTACAATAAATGCCTGGCTGGTGCAATTTTTTGGGGGGAGGGGCAGAATCTCACTCTGTTGCCCTGGGTAGAGTGCTGTGGCATCACAGCTCACAGCAACCTCAAACTCTTGAGCTTGAGAAATCCCCTTGCCTCAGCCTCTAAGTAGTTGGGGCTACAGGTGTGCACTACCACACCCGTCTAGTTTTTATATTTTTAGTAGAGACTGGGCCTTGCTCTTGTTCAGGCCGGTCTTGAACTCCTAAGCAATCTACTCACCTCATCCTCTCAGAGTGCTAGGATTACAGGTGTGAGCCTAGCAGGTACAATTTTATTAAACTTTGCTGGGCCTAGAGGAAGACACAATAGCAAGTATTTCCTATTTACTCTCTTACTGAGTGGGTACAGGGTTAAGTGTCAAAGGAATTGGGATCATCCAATGGGTCTCTACCTGTATGTTGGAATTACCTGGAGTGTTTATTACATATACCTGGACCTGATGCCCGGAGATGGTGATGTAATTGATTTGCTGTGGGGCTTGGGCTTGGGTTTTTGTTTTTCATTCCTTTTCTCTTTCTTTTCTTTTCTTTTCTTTTCTTTTCTCTCTCTCTCTTTCTTTCTTTCTTTCTTTCTTTCTTTCTTTCTTTCTTTCTTTCTTTCTTTCTTTCTTTTTTCTTTCTTTCTTTCTTTCTCTTTACCTCCTCCTTCCCTCCCTTCCTTCCTTCCTTCCTTCCTTTCTTTTCTCTCACTTCCTTCTTTTCATATAAAGTTTTTAAGGTTTTTAATTTTTAAGTTTTCTCAAAGACTTTAACATGAAGCCAGACTTGAAACTCCCACTAGTTGAAATGGCCGTGCCACAGACTGAAAAGAGGCATAATCTTTGAACAAGTGACTTAATTCCTCTGAATCTCAGTTTTCTCATTTGTAAATAGAAATAAGTTAACCAACTGGCTAAGATCCTTTGGGAGATTGAATGTGCTAACCACTGCAAGGCATTAGCTTGTAATTAGCACATGGCAAGCACTTAGGAAATGCTGTCCTTCCCCTCTAGAGAGGAGCCTACAAGAGTATATTCCTACCACTCTGGAGGAGAGAATCCAAGTCTGGGATGAGCTCCAAAATCTGGTCATAGGAGCCAAATCTTATCACAGGGAAGGAAAGGCACAGGGCATGTGAGTCTTGCCAACT
Source organism: Otolemur garnettii (assembly GCF_000181295.1). Classification (NCBI taxonomy): domain Eukaryota; kingdom Metazoa; phylum Chordata; class Mammalia; order Primates; family Galagidae; genus Otolemur; species Otolemur garnettii. The sequence goes on from NW_003852489.1 coordinate 7,429,160, forward strand.
AAGCAGGCCAGGGTGTGAATGGGGCTGGATGGCCTTGACAAAGAAGGCAGGGCCTTGGCGAGTTATGATCATCTATTGTAAAAGTAATGCTCTGTCTATAAAAGTGGAAAATGTAGATAATACGGAGAAACATAAAAAAGAAAATAAAAACCACCTTAATTCCAGAGAGAACCACTGCTAATATAGTATTCCATAGGATTTATTTATTAATATTTTTCTCTCTATAGTTTCCACTCCCCCAAATTGGCATTATTTTGTACATAATTTTATAAACTGATTTCCCCCCAAGTTTATCAAGATTATTTTCTAATGTCATTAAGCATCTTTTGGAACATAAATTTATATGGCTGCATAATATTGTGTTATATCCACGGCTCTCAAACACACCAGAATCCCAGGGAGCTTCTTAAAACGCAGATTGCTGGGCCCACCTCCAGCATTTCTGACTCAGCAGATCTGGGCTGGGGCCTTGAGATCCCGCGGCTCCAGGTGATGCTCTGCTGCTGGTCCAGGGACCATAAGAACTTGTTTATAAGGTACCTGTTCACTTGCCTGCCACCACCCCAGACTGAGTAGGGGTGGGGGACCATGACTTAAATACCTCTGAGTGCCCCCTTCTGAGTGCAGAGCTCTGGGCATAGGCCATGAAACCAGCTTGCTGAAGAAGAGGAATTAGAGTCACCCTCTGTGGCCCTGAGGCAGAGTTGGGCCCCAGGAATGGAAGTAGCAGGATGATTGAGCTTGGCTCGGCCATGTTTCCAGCCAGTCAACAATGGACTCTGCAAATGCCTCATTCAGTAACACATTACCTGGCACCGGGGGTACTTCAGCAGCAGGTGGCGATGGCCTGGGAATTTTGCAGAATTTGAAGATAAGGAACTTCTATTGTCCACGTTGACCTTAAGGTTCTGTGAGTCTGTTGAGCAAAGCAAAAGAATGGTGAGTCATTTCTCCAGAATTCATGGGGAGGACATTTGACCATAAAGGATGGACAAGATGAGTAGAAGGCAGATGAGAAAAAGACAATTCCCATTTTTTTTTTTAATCAGTGTTGGGGATGGGGTTATGCAGGGAAGCAGATGCTAATTGCCAAGCTTGGCAAACTTGGTTCCTAGAACTTCTATGTGTAATGGATCACCATGGATTTTCCAGAGATATTCAGGGTAAGGGAGACACCCTTTTCGAGAAGGTACCATTATGAACAACAGTAAGTGACCTGGCCAGGATCAGAGCTACTTGGTGAAGAGCGGCTGCTACTTCCTCTCCCTCCTCCCCTCCTCTTCCTCTCTCCTCTCCTCTTTTTCCCTCCCCCTTCCTTTTCCTCCCCCCTCCTTTAGTTTAAACCATGTGAGTTTCCACTTCGATTGGGTGTTATTTAAAGCCGTGTGTGAAGTAGTGCTGAGGGCTTAATGAGAAATGGGCGGCGAAGTCAGATTTCACTTCAATGACTGAGATATTTTAGAGACCAAATCCCTCATTCTCAGCATATCCACTGAGGCTGATGGACTTTTTGTTTTATTTTGTTTTGTCTTCTAGACAGGCCGAAAGGCAGAGCAGCGGCTGTGTTTAAAACTTAGTTTCCACAGTTCTGTGATTTTTATCACCATATGCTCCTTAGTCAACAGTGTAGAAACTGCATTTGCATTTCAACCCAGGACAAAAATCCAGAGCTCAATTTGTTCTTGGAATAGATTTTAGAAAAAGCTGAATGAGAAGGAGTTTTTTGATGAAAATTTAGTTTCAAATACCCTCCAAATTTATGTATCTTTATAATTATAATAGTAATTATAATAATGAAAATGAATACCTACAGTTTACTGAGTGTCTCTTATCTGCCAGACACTGACCAGGATGCTTTACACATGTCTTTTTTTAACATTCAAAGTGACTCAGAAAGGTGGATCCTATGCCTCATATTAAACATGGGGAAAATGAGGCTCAGAATTTATGTCTTAAGGAGACCCAGCTAGCAAATGACAAGGTCAAGGTCTTTGCACTACCAGCTCTGGTTTTGTAGATTTCTTTCCCTCTAAGCCCCAGTTCGTGATGGAGACCTCTCTGCTGAGTCCCTCCTATGCTATGAGGTTCAGTTTCCAGCTGTGGCTGCCCAGTAGTTTGAAGTACTTGAAACCAGATTTTAAAAAAATATTTACTTCCTTCTGGCTGGCTCAGTAAGCCCCAAAGCAGTTTTATTTTTCAGGGTACTTACCTTTAAGTTAGCCAAGTCACTTGGGCAGCAGTCGCCAACCTTTGTGGCGCCAGGGACTGGTTTCATGGAAGATGGACAGGGTGGTGGTGGTTTTGATATGAGCCTGCAAGCTACACATTTACTATGGTTTCTGTGCAAACTTCTCTGCTAATAATAATCTGTACTGGCAGCCACTCTCTAGGGCTGGCATCACCACCTCAGCTCCACCTCTGATCATTAGGCATTATATTCTCATAAGGAGCCCACAATTAGACCCCTGGCCCGTGCAGTTGACAGCAGGGTTGCCCTCCTATGAGAATCCAAGGCTGCCACTGATCTGACAGGAGGCAGAGCTCAGGCTGGGATGGGAGCCATGGGCAGTGGCTGTAAATGCAGGTGAAGCTTCACTAGCTCCCCACCTCTCACCTTCTGGTAGGCAGCCTCTCCCTAGACTATGGGAGTTTTACTGGGATTTGGGGGACCACAAAGTTTATATCTAAGGATCTATGGAGCCATCCCCTCGAAAGGAGGGGCCAGAGAACAAACACTTTATGGGAGGAATTGTGGAAATATATCAACCCAGAAACTGTATTTCAGGGTCAATCTATGTCTTGTGCTTCAAGGCCCCAGTGCTGAAATGACATCATTTCCTTTGTGAAGCCATTTGGGAGCTACCAGGGGCCCAGGACTTGCTGGCTCCTATTACCTTATGCAAATCGCCCTGCTCTCCTCCTCAGCAGCAGCAGAGGCAGGGGGCTGTGTATCCACCTCCCTTTCTCTAGACTGTGAGCACCCAGGACAGAGTGGATCATGCTCCCTCTGTGAGTCTGTGGGCATCCAGAAGGAAGTGGTCACAGGGCACAAGGAGTGGGCTGTGGCTAGAAGAAGCTACCTCTCCAGGCCTTTGCTGAGGGACTTGCTTGGGTCCGTCACTAAGGAGTGCTTTGAAAATCTTTAGGGTGTCAGGGTGCGGTAAACTGTCCACATCACAGCCTGTGTCTTTTCTGAACTCCTTAGAAAGTTAGCCTCTTCCTGTGGCCCCATAGTCCCCGTACACATACCTGTTTTTTGTTGTAGTTGTCATTGTTGTTTAGCAGGCCTGGGCCAGATTCCAATCCGCCAGCCCTGGTGTATATGGCTGGTACCCTAATCCCTGAGATATGGGCGCTAAGCCTCATGAACTAATTTTTTATTTTTAAATTATTTTAGAAAAGAGATCTTGCTATGTGGCCCAGGCTGGATTTGAACTCCTGAGTTCAAGCAATCCTCCTGCGTCAGCCTCTCTCATAGCTGGGACTACAGGAGTGCACCCCTGTGCCAAGCATTTAATTTCCTTCTATAGTCTTACTATTCCATTGTGAAGACATACCGCAGTTTATCCATTCATCAGTTGGTGTACGGTTATATTTACTTTTGTATTTTATACCCCTGTTTCTTCCCCACCTGCCCCTTTTCTCTTCTTCTCTGCCTAATTTCTTTCTTTCCCTCCTCATCACTCCTCTCTTCTTTCCCTCCTCATCACTCCTCTCTTCTTTCAAATTATTATTCCACACTTACCATATTATGGACACTGTAATGAATCATGATAAAGATTCTACGCTGAGGGCCATTGAAAGGCACCATTTTAAAAAATTTAAAATAGATGTTTTATTTTTAAATAATTTTAGATTTGCAGAAAAGATGCACAAGTAGCCTAGAGTTCCTGTACCTCATTACCCAGGTCCCCCCATCGTTAACCTCTTAGGGTCCTGTAGCCCTATTTGTCCCAACTAAGGAACCAGCATTGTTACATTACTACTAAGTAAACTCTCCCCTTTCTCCAGACTCCACTAGTTTTCCCCTAATGGCCTTTTCCTGTTCCAGGGTCCCCTCCAGAATGCCACGCTGCCTTTAATCATCGTCTCCTTGGCCTCTCCTGGTCTGTGCCAACTTCTCAGGCTCTCCACGGTTTGGGTGACCTTGACAGCTCTGAGGTCTTCAGAACTTGGTAGGACTTTGTAGAATATCCTTCCATTGAGGTTTGTCTGATGCCTTTTTCCTGGTCAGACTGGGGCTGCGGTTTTCTGGGAGATGACCATAGTGGGGGGTAAAGGCCACATTTACAAATTTCCGTGAGGTGTCCTGAACTAAGGAGTGAGACCACATCTGCCAGAGTTATTCAGGAAAATCACAGAAACTTTACTTTTGAGGTCTTTACCTGGTAACAGTGGGATATGGAAGGATTCCTTGGACCTTTTTTGCAAAGAGTTGTAGGTGGCTTGTCATCACGGTGATGAAGAAATGAGCCTTTATCTGACAAATAAACATGACTGGACATTTATTGCTTTTCTCCCCATTCACTCTGCAGTGTGACCTCGGGTGGGTCAGGCCCTCTTTCTTGGCTGCTGTAGAAATTAGAAAGTTGGAACTGGTAAGCTTCAGGGTCTTGCCTCATTGTGAGAGCTTATGCTCTAAAGAATGACTATAATTCTCCTCAACGTCCAATGAATTCTGAAGTTGGGGTCCCTTCTTCTTCCATATAAGTCCCAGGCTATTTCATCTGGGTGACATATGCTCCCAGACAGTATGCCCCATCCCAATCCCATTTTCAAAACCTTTTCTTGCAGACACACGCACGCACATGTGCACCCCCCCCACCCCCGACACACACACACAAAGAAGCCCTAGACTTTTGCAGTGTGGACCTCTACCTCGAGGGACACAGTGAGCATTCCAGGATAGCAGTGTCCAGAAAAGGACCCCTGCCCTGCCTGTCTCCAAATCCCTGCTGACACAGCATGAGGGCCAGAGAGACGAGGGTCACAGGCAGATCCACACACCACACCATGCTGGAGACTCTTTCACCCCACGGGGCTGTTTTGGTTCAGCAGCTCCTACAGCTTGAATAAGTTAATCACTGATGACACGAGATTAATTTATAACTGGACAGCAGACAAGATAGTTCAGGCTTGGGCGAGGTGGCACTGAACTGTGGCGCAGGGCATTGCTCAGAAGACACCTGGGCCTGCTGCTTGGTGCAAAGGCTGGGAAATTCAGAGTCACACTGATTTCTTAGAAGCCACTTCATCCAAAGAGAAAAAATGTGTGCTGGAGACTTTTCTTTCTTCTCCCCAGCATATCTGCTTGTCTTAGGAAACCTGTCCAGGCAATAATGGCCAGGCCCGTTAGAAAGTCCAGCTAAGGGGGAGCACTGGCGTGCCAACCCAGCCAAGGCTCGTGGGCCAGCTGTGTGGGATTAGACAAGGGGGAGAAGGGGGGAGAGAGAAGGTAAGGGGAAGATGTGGAAGAGGGCTGGGAGTGGGAGCCTGGGTGTCGTTCCTACAGCCTGAGTCACCCAGCTTGTGGATTCTTCACTTGGCAGGGCTCTGGCGGGTATGAGGCTCTGTCCTTCCATCCCACACACATCGATTCTGGGCCCCCCAAAAGATGAAAGTTAGACATGATGGGCAGCCTTCTCTGGGGGCACATTTATGCACATTCATTTTATATTAAGTAAGAAGACCCTTCCCAGCCACATTGGAGATAATGGCTGTAGCTATTGGCTGTGAGGGTTGCCATCCTGCCAGCTCCAGCAGCCTCATATTTCCAGCCAAGGGAGTTTAAGGGTTCTTCCCCCAGGCCTGTATGTCAAGCAGGCCCCCGGCAATATTGCCCTGATGGCCCCTGGACCCCGAAGGCTATTTTATGAAGCCACAATCTAATAGAGAAAGAAGAGAAGAAAGAGGAAGAAGGTGAACAGAACTGAAATAGGAAAGAGGCATGCGTGAAAAGTGGGGGGATTCAGAGGAGCTCCCCTGGGGGCTGCTGACATGTGGGCATCCCACTGAAAAGGTCTGGGAGCCCAGCTGAGTTGTAAGTGACTTATGCTCAATTTCACATCTGGAGCTTGGGTGGTATCATTGAGTCAGTCCCGCCGCCCTGCCGCTGGGGGTGCGCCCCTGCCCCATCCTGTCTCTCTATCTTTTTTTTCTTGCTGCTCCTTTAGATCAGAAGGCCCTTCTCAGCCATCAAGACCCAGCTGAGATGTCACTTCTGCCAGAAAGCCTTCCCCGGACCCTCATGCTGGAACTGGGGCCCCTTAACCTTGGTCCCACATCAGCCCAACGCTTCCTCGTGTCTATTGCAATGATATATCTGTTGGGCTGTCAATTTTGACAGGCCAATTAGTATCAGCTGGGGACCTTGTTAAGAAATACAAATCCTAGCCCTGAATCACCATCTCTTGGGGTGGGGCTTGGGAAACTGTTTTTGTGTGTGTTTTGGATGTCAGGCCAGGGTTGGGTAAGTCTTTTCTAGACCGTGTCACCTGGGTACAGAGCTGAAGTCATGCTGACCACATGTCACTGTGCCCAGACTGCTCCCTCAGCTGGCAAAAAGGGAAGCAGAGTGCAAGATCCATACTTTTTAATTGACACCATTTTTATTCATCGAGCTTTCTGCTTCATACCTCAGACGCTGTGTGGGGTCCTGGGCGTACACAGCAGAACCTGACATGGTTTGCCCTCTCACAGTGTATAGTCAGGGAGAGGGAGGCAAATCCAATTCCCCGCACATGTTTAAGTACAAAGTACCACTTGAGTGTCCCCAAGGAACAGCACAGGTGCTCAGAGAACCTATAATGGGAGCCCTAGTGTAGGGGAAGAGGTCCGGGGAGGCTGAGCTGAGCCCTAAAGGAAGGAGAGTAGGGAAGGCAGGGCTGGGAGTGACCTTTCACTGGCTTCCTCTCTGCACTCTGCTCATTTGGAAGTCGGTTGGAGGCATTGGGGGTGTCAGCCCCTCCAGATACCCAAGATGGTTTCCAAGAGGAGCTTCTCTTCACTCCCCCTCCATCACGCAGCCTGCCCTTCTGTTTTCTGCTATCTCTCCTGCTGTCTTTGGAAACTAATGTGTCTGCAACCTGAGGAAAGACCTGGGCCTAAGTACAGAGCTCAATTCACAGAGACCACGTAGCACTGGGCTCCAGACAGCCTGACTTACAAAAGGTGCACCTCCATCAGAACTGAGATGACCTTGCACTGGGCATGTGACTCGGCCAGTGGAGTGCAGGCTGGATTTAAGCCCCTGCTCCCCCTTCAGCAGAGCACCCTTATGCAGTGAGCGACTTGGCCAACCTTCTGCAGCGGCCCTGCTACAAGTCTCTTGAGCAGAACGTTCTGGCTTCTTGGCTCTCGCTCCCAGCTGGAAGATTGTTTTATCCCAGAAAGAGATAATTACATCTTCTCTGGACATCAATCTGTTTGGACATTAAGAGAGAAATTTATATGTATTTTCTGGAGGGCTGGATGTTTTTCTTAATTTAATGGAGACAACAATGCTTTTAAATATGATCCAAAGAGGTCTTTCATATGGTAATTCTCAGACACACTGGCTGATAAACTCTACACTTGGCAAAAGGTTCAAAGCAGAAATTGGGTTCAGATGAGGCACAGGGATGCTTTTTGATCTGAGTTTCTTTGACATTGACATTGAGATAATTTGGCCCCTGGTGGCAATGTTACTCCAAAACCTGGCAAAACAAGGTCTTTTTTTTTTTTTGCAGTTTTTGGCCAGGGCTGGGTTTGAACCCGCCACCTCTGGCATATGGGGCTGGCGCCCTACTCCTTTGAGCCACAGGCGCCGCCCAACAAGGTCTTTTTAAAGAAAGCCTAAAATACCTAGAAAGGGTAAAGGAGTTATTGCTACATTTGGGATCTAAAAAAAGAAATTTTTTCTGGTAGAAGATAAATCTTATCACACGCTAACCAAGTCAGAGGTGACCCTTGAGCGGCACCTCACCGTATCCCCTTTTTACCAATGGGGAAACTGAGGCTCAGAGCTAGGAAGTGGATTGGCTTAGGTCCCACTGTGAGTGGAGCCAGGTTGACACCCCATAGGGGGTTTCTTCTATGCTGAACCTTATGACAGGGGTTCCCCCCCCTCCCCGCCCAAAAGGGACCATAATGAGGATGTTAAGCACTAACAGGGCTGCTAAGTAGGGGCATGGGGGGCAGGGGCCATCATCTGGGACTTGAAATCCTGGTGTCTCACCAAGGCCGGCGTGGCCCCTCCTCTTCCAGATATGGGAAGCTGCTTTTCCTCCGTAAGCGGCATTAGGGACCAGCATCATCTTCAAGAGATGACTCCGTAATAGAGTGGGATCTGGGAATGGCAGAAGTGGAAGGTGGAAGTTAATCTTACAAGCAAAGAAGAGTACACAAGTGAACCATGTGCCGTATCACTGTTTCTCAAGGGATCGTGAGACTCAGCTTGGGGGAGAGGGAGCATTGGGTGTCAAAGTGACATCCTCCCTTGGGTGCCATCTTTCCATGTTTGACATCTGAAAAACACTTGAGTTGTTAGAGTAAGATGAGCTCACAGGTGCCTGGCATCTAGCAGGTGCTCAGTAAGTGGCAGCACCCCCCAATAGAGGCCTTTTAAGGAAAGAAGGAGAGGAAGGGAACTACAGACTTCTTCTTTAATCCCCTCAACAGTGCTTTCCAGAGGACTGACTCTCCCCATCTCACAGATGAGGAAATAGAAGGTAAATTTCCTGCCCAAAGTCACACAGTTCAGAAACAGTGAAACGTGGCTCTCTGGTTCTGTTCCCTTTCCATCAGGCCATGCTAGGGTCTGTGAGACTCATCATTAATTTCTGCCAGTTTCAGAGGGACTCGTCCTTTCCTCCCAAGCCCTTCTCTCCCTTTCCAGAAGAGCTGGGGCTGGCAGGATCCCTGAATTTCACTGCATTTGAAAAGAAGTGTGGCACCTCCCACTCGGGGAAACAAGTGCATTGGTGCTGAAGCATTTGACAAGGCTGGAAATGATAGTCCATTTTCCAAAACTGCAAAGTCGGGGGACATTCTGGGACCACACCCAGGCTCATTTGAGTTTTTTTACTCCAAGACCACCCTATTTTCCTTAGACCCAAGCTCCATCTGCAAGGCGGGACCCAGTTGTAATCTGAACTTCAAAATCAGCCTAGACAACCCCACCTGGGGCTGTTCTGTCAGTAACACACTTCCCAAGGACTTCAGGGCCTCTTTCCTTCCCTGGTTTCTTTACTTCTGGTGATGAGGCTTCATCATTTCTTTTGTGAAATGGTCCTACTGATTAGGTAACTATGAGGTTTTCATTAAGACTTATTTCTCTAATGAGTTGTAACAAGACCTAAATCTAAAACACAAAATTCAACATTTCCATTCCCTGTGAAGAAGAGTGCAGGTGAATTGGGTGGCACCTGTGGCTCAAAGGAGTAGGGTGCCAGCCCCATATGCCAGAGGTGGCGGGTTCAAACCTAGCCTCGGCCAAAAACTGCAAAAAAAAAAAAAAAAAAAGAGTATAGGTGACTATAGAAAGACAAACTCAAAAGGTGAACTTTTCTAACCCCAAAGGCCCAAGCAAGAGCACTAACACATGGGAGGGAGGAAACCAATGTTTTCATCCTGACTCCTTCCCTGTTGCCTGTGTGACCCTGGGCAAATTGCTTAACCTCTCTGAGCCTATATGCTCGCTAAGGACTCTTTCAGTGCAAATATTTTATATTTAAATGCTGAGAAAATCCTCTCCTTAATGTATTTCCTAATGTTAAATTTCATACATTCACTAGGCTGGTGATACTTGATGCGTTTAGAATTTTCTCTTGATTGGAACGGGGACAGGCATTTAAAACAGACTTGAGTTCTTTCCATCTGTGGCCAGGAGCCTTAGGTTTGGTAGGTCAATCAGGCTGAAGACGTATTAAACATTAATTAGACGGTCATTACTATTTTACCTTGTGACAATATTTTCCATTTGCTCAAAATAAAATTGTGAAGATGAAGTGCTATTTCCAAACTCCACTAAGTTGGAGCCTCAGAACTAGAGAACTGGATTGTATAGTCAGTCGATGAGCCTGAGCTGACAGATGTGGAGGTCCAGAGTCAAGGAATGAACTGCCCCAAGCCTCCTGGAGAGCTTGAGAGGGAATCAGAGTGAGCACTGGGCTGCCATTGCGTCCAGGCTAAGCTGTGCCACTCAACTGCTTCTTCTCTGGAAGAATAAAAGCTGATTTGAAATGTAAAGACATATGAAAAGCAAACCATCATCTCCAGGACAACTTTAACACATGTACACAGAGGCCCAAAGATTTTTATTCACACTTTCAGTTTAACACATATCAAAACCCTGCATGTTTTCAAACGCCACTAACAACATTTGATTCAGATTTCCTGAAGCCACTCCAGTGAACAAATCTGAAATAAATTAAAAAGAAGAGTCAAGCCTGAACGCACAGCAAGGTTTCCGTGTGCTCAGCTCAGCAGATTCAGGTATGACCCCTGCAGAGCGTGGACTCTGGACTGGCACTGGCATTCTCTCCGCTCAGCGACCATTCCGCACAATGAATTCATCTGTGTAATTGTGCTTAGCTGTCCCAAGATTAACTCCATGTTTGCATGAAGATCAAGATGCTTACTTTTAGAAGTTTGGTTTTCTTCAATTTCTGTCTTATCTGGGGAGGCATTCAGGCTTGGAATTTCCTGGGCTTTTCTTTTTTAAATCTTTTAGAGGGATGGAGAATGTGAGGGCCAGGGAAGGAGGTGGTGGGAGGCTTACCTTTTATTGTTCTTTTTCTGGACACAACAATTGGCAATTATGCTGTTTTGGTGCTGTCTTATCAAAGGCAACCTGGACCCTAGGGATCTTCCGTGGGTAATAGCCTTCTTGCTTACCCTTATCCCGAAATCCTCTGCTAGTTAGTTAGAACATGGTCTAGACTTCTGCTTTATTTGAAAAATAATTTCTACTAAGTTATCGTTCCCATACAGAGAGAGTGCACATCTGGAGTGTATACCGTGGTAAATGTTTATCTATGCATATGCCTCCGTTTTGCTTACACCTTCCGTTTTTGTTTAGTACCACTCTGTAGGGAAATATCTGTTCTGGATCTTTCCAAGGACAGCCACCTCCAAGTGGGGAGGAGGCTGATGCTGGCAACCCTGGAAGGGTTGGGTGGCGTGATTCAAATCGGAAGGGCTGGATCTCAACTGTTTCACCTCACTTGTACTCTGAAGACAGGTTCTGGGAAAAACCTGGACGGCACAGTTGCACTCATCTGTTCAGTATGAGCTCTGGCAGGGAAAAGCGAGAATGAGACGGGGTGTTTCCACTTAATCATTAGCACTGCTGACATCAATGAGAAGTAACCTGTATCGTCTGCATGGGCGCCTAGCACGGGTGGAAAGGAGGCCAGATTCTTAGTAGGTGTTATGACAAAGCAGGGCAAGACAGGATTCAAAACTGAGAGGAGGAAGCGGTGCGGCTTGGGTTTCAGCTTAGTGACCAGTTGATTTTTTGTGGTTGAAACTGAACTGGCTATTTCAAAACATCTGAAGGGGAGAGGTGTGTTTTCCAGCATCCCCAGTGGGGACCCCGGACAGGAGGCAGCCTTGAGAACAAATACATCCTTTCTCGAAATAGGAAGCCGACTATTTACTTACGTGAGCAATGTTGTAAAAAGGCTTTATAAGTTGAGTCGCAGCTCCTGAGCTTTGGACTGACCCCTAGGCTTGTTTCCAAGGGCTCCTTCCGGAGGAAGGGAAGTCCTGAGGCTCCGGGTCCAACACAGGCTGAGACAACAATGTAAATCAGAGTCTCCCCCCTCCTGGATGTTGAACCAGCCCCAGCACACACCCCTGAGATGGCTTCCAAAGATGATATCATGACCACTTCAGTCTGAACAGATATCACAACCTGGTTTCCAAATCCTTTTGTAAAGTGTTAACAGTTTGACAAGCAGAAGTATAGCATTAATAGGACCCCGAATAAAATCCATCTATTTCCTCCAGCCACTCTGTGAACTCTGAGTGGGATACGCCAGTGGTTACCAGCCAGGAGTGTGCAAGTGATGGCCTGGCACCCCTGAGGTTTGACGTCGTGAATTTAAAGTGAGAGCAGCCAGCCTGTTGTGCTGTTTGTGTCCTGTCACAATTTGTGTTCTGCTACATAGGGTTAGGGGCTAAGTGGAGAGTTAGATTTAACCAGGGTTGTGGTTCTACCCAAGCAGAGTGATGACGTGAAGGAGGAAAGAGAGTTGAGCATATGCCTGATTACCATGAACAATCATAAGATTTAAAAGTGAATTTTACTTTAAAAGCTTTTTTCTTTTTTTTTTTTGGTAAAATGAGCATTAGCCTTGGCCCCAGGAGACCTGCACCCCGAGCCTAACACTGCTGCTTACTAGCCCGGTGATCTGCAACAAGTCCTGCTGCTTCTCTGGGACTGAGTCTGTTCTGCAAAATGAGGCAGCTGGGCCAGGAACGCTGGGAGGTGGAGCGTCTCTATACATGTGGTTGAACTAGTGAAGTTCATGGGTCCATGATTCTTCCTTGGGCAGCCACTGCCAGGTGTCCATTAAGAGAGAGAGAGAAGAGAGGTTGCTGGTATTTAAGGTACCCCGGGAGAAACATTTGCATGAGGATCCCTTCTCTCCAGTCTCGGGCTCAGATGTCAGTTTCCCATCCCGCAGCCAGAAAGGGGCTCTGGACGAAACAAACCTCTCACACTACAAGCCAGTTGTCCCTTTGGTTCTGAGCAGATGTCAGATGGAGTAGGGCAGAAAGATGACATTGGACCACGAGCTGGGGGTCCTAGATTCCAACTCTGTTACCACTCGTCGGTCCCACCCTCACTTTGAGCCTCCGCGTCCTTGTCTGTGTAATGAGTGACATTTAAGTCCGCTGAGATTTTCTCTGGCTTCCACCATTCCCCTATACAGGCGGCATCACAATTGCCTCGCCTGTTTTGGACTCGGGACTGGCACAGCCCTGGCGAGTTTATGGTTTTACAAACCCTGAACCATGCTTTGTAAATAAATGATGAAGACATTAAAAATATAGCATGCAAACAATAAGGTCTTGCACAAGGGCGA
>NW_003852489.1:7442755-7444967 GCF_000181295.1 Otolemur garnettii
GGTGGCTCATTCCTGTAAGTCCAGCAGTTGAGAGGCTGAGGTGGGTGAATTGCCTGAGCTCACACGTACGAGACCAACCGGAGTTGGAGCGAGGCCCTGTCTCTAAAAAATACCTGGGCCTTGAGACGGGCACCTGTATTCCCAGCTTCTTGGGAGGCTGAGGCAAGAGACTCACTTGAGCCCAAGAGTTTGAGGTTGCTGTGAGCTGTGATGCCAGGTCATTCTACCAAGAGTGACAAAGTGAGATGCTGTCTCAAAAAAAAAAAAAAGGTGTCCAAGTTAACAAAAAAAAGAGAGAGAGCTGAGCTGATTTCTATAAAAATATTAAGTAATAGTGTAGATTCTACACAGATATGACAACATGGGGCAGATGGGTCCTGGAATTTGGGAAATGCGGATAGGTGGCATTCCCCAAAACAAACTGGCACGGCTTAGTTAGGGAATGGGTCTCTGGACACCTCAGTGGTGTTGATAATACCATTTAGGTCTTCTACTTGGTTCTGATTCCTCTAGGTAACCAGCTCAGGGCCTTTCTTTTTCTTTCTCTTTTTCTTTCTTCCCCCCTCCCCTTCCTCTCACTCTTTTTCACTGTCACCTAGGCTACAGTGTAGCAGTGTCCTCACAGCTCACTGCAACCTCAAATTCCTGGACTCAAGGGATCCTCCTGCCCCAGCCTCCTGAGTAGCTGGGACTACAGGTGCTACAACATGCAGCAAGTTTTTGCATTTTTAGTAGAGACAGGGTCTTGCTCTTGCTCAAGCTGGTCTCAAACTCCTGACCTCAAGCAATCCTCCTACCTTGGCCTCACAGAGCTCTAGAATTACAGGTGTGAGCCACTGAGCCCAGCCTTTTTTTTTTCTTTTTAAATAAATGATAATCTTTTCCTGATCACTATTGTATAAAACTTGACGATACAGAAGAACATATAGAATAAAAGGAGATAATATAAAAAAAACTTAGAATGATAGAAAAATATGTACGCGTAGAATAGAATAAAAATTCTATTAACTCATTGTCATGGCATGCAGAAATAGCCACTCTCAATGTATTAGTAATTTTTTTCTCTCTCCATACACCCTGATAGCAGTTATTGTAAATATATATATTTTATTTTTATGGCCCGTTTTACTTCCTTGATGTTATAAGCATGCTCCAGATTATTCAAAACTCTTTATAAACATCATTCTAAATGGTTGTAAGATATTGAATGTAAAGAAATTTCAGGCTCAGCGCCTGTGGCTCAAGCAGCGAAGGCGCCAGCCACATACACCTAAGGTGGCGGGTTCGAATCCCTAGCCCAGGCCTGCCAAACAACAATGATGGCTGCAACCAAAAAATGGCCAGGCGTTGTGGTGGGTGCCCGTAGTCCCAGCTACTTGGGAGGCTGAGGCAGGAGACTCGCTTGAGCCCAGGACATGGCACTCTACCCAGGGGGATAGCTTGAGGCTCTGTCTCAAAAAAAAAGAAAAAAGAAATTTCATCATGAATTTTATCATTCCCCAATGGTTGGGCGCCAAACTCTCCCAGCTATCCGGTCATTTCCATTTTTGTCCATTATCGTGTGGTGATGAATACCTTTATGCGTATCTTTTCACCTTCATTTTAGACGGTTTCTTCATAATAATTCCAGAAGTGGCACTTGGTAGGTGGGAAGACTTTAAGGCTTTTGGGATACATATTGCCAAACTTTTTTCAAAAGGATGGGACCCAGTTCTCACCTCTGAACCTACATGATGGGACATCCTCCAGTTTGTGTGTTTAAGGCATTATCTCGGGCAAGTCACCCAACTTCACCAACTCCTGTTGGTGCGGGTCTAACCAGTGACTTCCCAGAAATTCAAGAATGAGTGTTCTTAATATCTGGGATCACAAGTGCTCATATTTCAGCTGTAAAAGCACAATGTCATTCAGTTCACTTTAGGGGACTTCCTTTTCGTGTAGAGGAATCAACCAAAGTTTGCTGGAAGATTATTTGTCACGACAGTGTAAAATAATTTTTTTTTGCAGCTGAGGTAGAAAGGTTTTGCATAAACACCCTGACACTAGGGAAGAAGTGGTGTTCGCTCGCTATGCAGGCACCAGGAGCTGAGCCGTGTACCACGGGTTTAAGGTGTCACCTTATCCTCCCCAACAGCTTCCTCCACGGTGTGTTACACAGAGTACCTGTTCCACTGGTGGGAAACAGGTGTTCCTTGCAAAAAAGGATTCTGTT
>NW_003852489.1:7445221-7454383 GCF_000181295.1 Otolemur garnettii
CAACCTTGCAATATAATTTTCATCTTTCTATTTTACAAACAGGAAAACTGAGGCTCAGATACATTGACAAAGATTGCATTGCTAGTAATTTTATGGACTCAGGGACTGGAGCTCAGAGCACCTGACCTTAAGTCCCTGTTTTTTTTCACTATTCCACACTGCCTGTCTCCTGTGGGGCCCAAAGGGGACTCAGACTGTAGGGTGCCCCTCACCCAAGTGTTAAGTGCATGAAACTCAAAGGTGAATATCAAATCAAGATCAGAGCTTGGACAGAAAATCCCAAACTGAGTATGTTGACCTTGGGCCACACTAGAAACTGGTGCAGGGCTAATAAACCAAGGAAATGAGGGGCCTGGGAGCTGGGAATGAAGAAGGGGGTTGGGACGAATTCTGGGGGCCCCACAGATTGCTTTATCATGGACTCAGCTAGTTTATGAGGGAACAGGATTCATCTCTTGTGCCCGGGGTAAGGTGGAGAGAAAGGGAGGAACAATATTCTATTTGAGGGCTGCCCAAGAATCCCTTCTTTTTACCCAGCAGCTCTTGGCCAGGTCTCCTGCTGACTGTGTCCCCTGTAAGTAGTCAGGTAGTCCCCTGGCCTCCTGTTCCACACAGACTCACCGGGTTTGCTTATTTCTGCAGGGGCTCTGCTCTTCACTAGCGAGATCCTACCACTTCCACAGCTTCATCCTACTATTAATACGTTACACCAGCTCCCACGGTGTAGAAGACATGGACCCTGACAACACAAAGATTCACGGGACGGGCACTGGTCTGGGTGCCAGGGATAGATTAGTGAGCCATGGGACGTATGCTCCCTGCCTCATGGCATAGTCACTGTCATGGGGAGGAGGACTGTAGCAGCCCATGTAGCTTATGGCAAGGAGGACTGAGAGTTATAGAAACACCTGTATAGCTCGGTAATGTAACACCTTGGTGATAAGGGCATGGGGAGAGATTTGGCTCTCCTAACAAACATGAGAGCTCATGAGACAAGAGCATCAGTGATTAGCAGTCTCTATACCTGGTGTTAAGAGCCAGGGGAATGTGTCTATAAGAGGCTGGAGGAGAAGGAAGTCGGGAGCGTGCATTCTATCACAGATCTGCTCAGAACACCTGCACAGCGTGTCTCTCTACGTAAGACTGCTAAGGTGTATTCTTCTTCTTCTTTTTTTTTTTTTGCAGTTTTTGACCAGGGCTGGGTTTGAACCCACTACCTCTGGCATGTGGAGCTGGCGCCCTACTCCTTTGAGCCACAGGCACCGCTCAGATGTATTCTTCTTAGTAAGACTGCTTTATCCCTCAAATACTGTCTTTCTCTCTCTCTTCCTTCTGCTAAAGCAAATGGCCCTCAGGCACCTAAGAGCAATTGTTCCCCAGCAAGGTAGCCTTGAGGTCTGAGTCAGGAACCTAAATAAGCCGGGGTTGGTGACCTGGCCAGTCCTGGGCCCCAATGAGTGGTGACCATGAAGGGACCCCAACAGCGGACAATGAGCCAGATAAACAAGTCAGATGCTAGATAGTGATCAGCAACAAGGAGAAAAGGAGAAAAGGAGGCCGTCGTGGATGGAGAAGGGAACCCGGGACATGCGGGGGAGAGGGTCCTGACATATCAGATATTTCAGAGAAGGCCCAGGAAGGCCTTGCTAAGATGAGGCTTTTTAATCTGCCCTTTGAGCAGAGGAGGGATTCAGAGAAGGGGTGCCTATCTGGTAGATTTCAGGCATTTCACATTTCCATATGTAACTTTTCCTCTATAATTTATAGATGAGGAAAGTGAAGCTCAGGGAAGGCAAGTTGTGGACTTTGCTATTAAACAGCTCATATTGGAGAATCCTCAAAGATCTAAAAGTAGACCTTCCATTCCACCCTGTAATCCCATTACCAGGTATCTACCCAGAAGAACAAAAATCATTTTACCACAAAGACATTTGCACTAGAATGTTTATTGTGGCTCAATTCATAATTGCCAAGTCATAGAAGCAACTCAAAGGCCCATCAACCCATGAATGGGTCAACAAACTGTGGTATATGTATAACATGGAATATTATGCAGCCATTAAAAAGATGGGGCCTTTATATCTTTTACATTTACGTGGATGGAGTTGAAATCCATTCTTCTTAGTAAAGGATTGCAAAAATGGAAAAACAAATATCTAATGTACTCCATATTAATATGAAATCAATATTTAAATAATTATATGCTCATGAGAACAATAAAACAGTAATATAGTCCAGTTCGGGGGTAGAGAGAAGCAGGAGGGGGCGGGGGAAGGACGTTTGGCAGAAGGAGGGAGGGCAGGAGGCAGGATTTCACCTAATGTGCATATTGTGAGGGTGTATAACACGCCCCCGGGGTGAGGGGCTCTTCTGCAAATGGAACTTTACCCTGGAAGTGAGAATAATGTAGCCTAAAAATTGTACCCTCACATTAATTTGATTTCACTAAAAAACAATTTAAGAAAAAAATTTAAAAAAAAACAGCTTCTGTTCAAGCTCCAGCTTCATCACTGACAGGGTGAGCTTGAGGATGTCAGACTTTTGAACCCCAGTTTTCTAGTCAGTAAAAGAAAAGGATGGAGTGTGGGGGGGCAATATTTACTTCACAGTTTTATTTTGTTTTTTATTTTACTTCTTGCAGTTTTTGGCTGGGGCTGGGTTTGAACCCACCACCTCCAGTATACGGGGCCTGCACCCTACTCCTTTGAGCCACAGGCACTGCCCATTATTTTGTTTTTTAAAGATTAAATGAGACAACACGAGTGAAACTGCCTAGCATACAGGGGATAGCCAAGAGATAGTTCAGTGATTGATGGAATTTTCCTCCTGGAAAAATCAATTCACTTTCCCTTTCCTATAGTTCCAGAGCCTTCTATGCTGTGCTTATGTGCCTGCCTAGAGTCTGAGGTTTCTGTGGTTGTGAGGTGAGACCACAAGCTCACCTTACTCAGCTTGGCCTCTTTCCCAGTGACTCAAGTATAACTTTACTCAAAAAAATGAAATTAAATTGAATAAGCCCTTTGGGCATTGCCTCTCCTTTTTCTGGGACATTCATTCCAATGGCCTCTGAGTCGGAAGACTTTTCTCCTGTGCTCCACCATCTGACTCTTCAATGGACACGTCTGCACACAGGTCTCACAGGCGCCTCGGATTCATTCAGCCTGTCTGGACCTGAGCTCCCTGTGTTCACACCCCGTATCGCCTAGGATAGTGCTAGGCTATCCTCAAACATGGGTGTTTTTGCCTCCTAGGGGACATTTGGCAGGGTCTAGGGATATTTTTGGTTGTCACAACTAGTTTGGAGGGGTCCTTAGTAGCACTTCATAGGCAAAGGTCGGGGATGTAGCTAAACACCCCATGATGCACAGGGCAGTCTCCATAACAAGGAATCATCTTGCCCCATCAATAGTGCCAGGTTGAGAAACCTGGGCTAGAGGGACCTTACACCAGGCAGGTCAGGACAGGGCACTGTTCTGCTCACAACCCACCTGTAGCTCGTGTCCCTCAGAGGGAGCTGCACCAGCCCTCCAGGGGTGGATGAAGCTGCAGAACTCTGCCCCCACCGGCTGTGCCCTCCTGACACGCCCCTCTCTCTCTCTCCAGGCTTGTGTGCCCTGCCTCCTGCTGTTCCTCTAATGCTTCTGCCTCATTGCCACAAACCAAAGTCCCCATCTCCTAGAACACTTTTCCCTCAGATGTCCTAAGTTCACCCCTTACTGCCTCCAAGTCTCTGCTGAGATGTCACCTCCCCTACCCTCCTCAGCCCCTAGCCCTAACCTGCCACCCCACCCTCCACCCTTGCTGTGCGGTTTCTCCACAGCAGTGATCTCCTTGCACGCTGGTTTATTTACTGTGTTTTCTCTTCCCTGCAAGAATGTAAGATCTACAGGGAAGGGAATTTCTTTTTTTAAATTTTGTTTTGTTCTCTGATATTTCCCATGACTGAGTGCTCAAAAGGTATTAGCTGAATGAGTAAACCACAGTCCCCAGGTTGCTCCTCCAGCCGATTCATGAAACCACCACTTCGACCCCAGCAGCAAAATCCAAACTGAGCATCAGGCTTGAGGCCTCCCCTTCTCGCTCTCTCTCTTTCCCACAGTCTTACTGAGATAAAATTCACATACTACACAATTCATTTATTTACAGTTCACTTCAATGGGTTTTAGTAAATTCTCACAATTATGCAACTGTCACCACAATCAACTTCAGGATATTATCCTTACCTCAGAAAGAAACCCCCATGCCCCTCAGATATGGCCCTCAAACTCCCCCGCCCCCACAGCCCACTTCCCCGGTCTCTGGCAGCCACTACTCCCCCTCTGACTCTATGGGTTTGACTAATCTGGACAATTCATGTAAATGAAATTTACTGCTTTGACTTAGCATAATGTTTTGAAGGCCCATGATGTAGTATTTCATTATTTTTTACAGCCAAATAACATAATCCATTGAAGAGATACACAGCGTTTTGTTAATCCATTCATCAGCTGATAGGCATCAGGATTGTTTCCAGTTTGGGGCTACTATGAAAACGCTGCTATGAACATCTGTGTTTGCGTTTTGTGTGGACATGTTTTCGTTCTCTTGGGTGTACAGCTGGGTGTGCAGTTTTAGCATCACGTGGTAACTGTATAACCTTATGAGGAACTCCTCCCTTGCTCTGTAGATCCACACCCAACCAACGGCCATGGGCTGTGGCTCTCCCTTTTCAATCTGTACTGGCCTCTATCCCCATGGGAACTGCCTTTTCAGTTCTCACTTGGATGGTGACTGGGTCTCCTAACAGGGGTCCCTTTCCAATAGATCATTCAGCTGCATATCAGCGTCAGAGAGGAGGGAGCTTCAACATCCCAATGGCTGGGCCACACTACAGCCCAGTTACAAAGGGCTTTCTGGAGGTGGCACCCAGGTCATCAGTGTTTGCTAATACTCCCCAGGTGACTAGGAAGCGTAGCCAAGTGTGCTTCAGACCCATGCTTCACCTGCCACCTGAGTGCCTTCTCCAGGCAAAATCTGATTGTGTGACCTGAATCCTTCCTGAAACCTCTATGGCTCCCTGTGGCCTCCACAATAAAATCCAAGCTCCCAGCATACATACACATTCCTGGGTCCTCTGTCCACCTGCTTCCTATCGCACCTCTACCCCCTCCCGACCTGTGTCACACACACCAGGGAATGCTAACATACACACGCTTTCCTGAGTGCCTCCCCGTCCACCCCTGCACACCTTGAGACAGGCCATTTCTCTTCCCAAAGCACCTTTTCCCATCTTTCATTCCAACAGTCCTGAGCAAGACTCTGTCCTAGCCCTCACACACTGCCTCATAACAGTGCATTCATGGGTCTAGTCTGGGAGCTCCAGAAGGCCAGGGCTGGGATATTATTCATATTTGGATCCTCAATCTGTAGCTGCTTGACACATATTAGGAGGTAGATATTTTTGTTTTTGTTTGGTGTGTGTGTAATGAATGAAGAAGTGAAAGAATGAATGAATGCGTGCTTCCTGGCCTAAGGAGGAGCAGGGGCCAGGTAGGCAACCTTACCAGCTGCCCAGCTGTGCTCTTCCAAGTCTCAACAATAATCCTGGGGCAGCCACAGATCAGTCCCACACATGACTCCATACTGCCCTGGCACCTACCTGCATTGCCCCAGTCGCAGGCCTGGTTTGTTTCATTTTTCTAGCCAGGGGCCCTGGGGCCAGCAGGTGTCAGCCGTAAAGGGGGACTGGGTGGAACAGTCCTTTCTGAAGCTAAAGGCAAAGTGCCCCAACCCAGAGATTAATCCTACAAACCCACTTTCAAAGGGTCCGAGTGGGGTGGGATATGCCTCATCCCTTCTTCAGCCAAAAATTTCCAGGCTGGGAAGAGTGGTTGCCCTGCTCTTGACACAGCTGTAAATAGCACGGCATATCAACAGTCGGCAAAGAGCACAGACTGACTATAAAACATCCCTCTGGGTGGGGCAAGGGCTACCTGTGTTCTGCCCACTGAGCTTTTTTCTTTCTTTCCCCATGCGCTTCACTGTCTCTGGGGGAGCTGTTGGTGCCAGAAGTTTCCATGGACATTTGCCTATAAATACCAGGCCCCCTTCTGCAGTTCAGCCCAAGGGGATGTCACTTTACCTCCTGTGAATAAAAGGAGCACTGTAAAGGGAGTCCAGCTCTGCTGCCCCCACGAGACAGGGAGTGACTTACTTCCTCTCTTGAGTTCTTCATTTCCCTAGAGGAGAAGGCACGGGTGGCTGGACTGGCTGGTCCTAGAGGCTGCTTTTTGCTTTCACTCCTTGGCTTGTTCCATCTGCAGGTTTTCCTTAGGTCCTGAATTATCAGGAAAACCATGTTTGGGAAGACCAGAGTTGCGTGTGGCCTCTGCGTCCACATGGCGACCAAGGGGTATAGGGAACTGGACAAAAGAGTCTCCAAATCCTGAATTCAGTTCCTGCTCTGCCCCGGATTAGCAATGTTGGAGGCAAGTTGTATTTACCTCTGTAGGCCTCAGTTTGCCCATCTTTAAAACGAGATATTTAATATCTTCTCAATTCATTCAACACAAGAGCCTGCTGTGAGCCTGGCCCCAGGGCTAGGTGGGGAGGTGGGTGAATAAGACTTGATAACCCTTGAGAAGCTCACGGTCTGGCAGGGAGACAACCAAGTAAACAGGCAATGGCAATACTATGTACAGCGTGGCAAGTGATATGATCAGAATAAGAAGAAAAATAATGCATTAGGTCTAATTAGTGCTCTGCTCTGCTGTCTGCTAGGGGCTTAACAAGGATCACATCTTTTAATCCTGTAACCACTCTACAAGCTGAGCACTGCAAATACCCCCATTTTACAGGTGCTGGGGAAGGCTTCCCGGATGAAAGGATGTGTCTGGCAGTGGGCACCTGAAGCATGTGGAGGAGCTGGGTAGGCAGCGCTATGAGGCTAGGAACAAAGGCCCTGCGCATGCGCATAAACTGCATCTTCCCACGGGTGGGGCGGGGTCTGGTGGACGGCAGAGAGCAGGAGGCAGGCTTGAGCCGGCTTGTAAGAAGTCTTAAGTGGGTAACAGAGATTGGGAGAGGATTGGCACCGGGGAAAAAGGAGATGGGAGACCTCTGTGCTGATGACTGCAGTGCCCTCTTGAAGACTGTTGTAGTTTCAGGAAACAGCGGAGGACCTGGGCTGAGGGACTGGACATCAGAGGGGACTGATGGCCGGGGCTGGCGGTCCAGGGCAGTGGAAGCCAGTGAGATCGTGTATCCAGGCGGCCTTCTGAAAAGGCTGCTTTGTGCAGGGGCCTGAGCCCCAGAGAAACTGGTGACCATCCAACATGACGCTATCCACACACTGCCTGTGACCCCCAGGTGGACTGGCACCACCAGCCTTCCCATCCTGGCAAGGACGCCTCAGAAAGATGGCCAGGGGCCAGGCCTGAGGGGGAAGTCATTTGGCTTTGTAGAAAAAATACTTTATGGACACTTGTCAAATGGAAAACAAGCCTCTTTTCTTCCTCCCACAGCTTCTATTCCTTCCTGAAATAGCTTCAATACCTTAAATCCCCTAGGGAATTTCCCCACTCTTCTCCATCTTATTTTGAAATAATAACAATACGTGTCACTTCTATGTGCGTTAAATAAGCCATTTCTCCAGTTTAACAATTAGATGAAAAAACCCTAAATCTGCCTGTAGTTCAGTTTGGTAGATTCTGACAACCACAAGGAGTCTCGTCACTGTGCTGGATTCTCCATGGATCTGGATGTAAAAGAGCTTCCCACAGTGGGTATGGAGCAACTGAGGCCCACAGGAAGCCGGGAAGTGCAGGGGAAGGAGGCAGGGCCTCTGCCCTCGGGAAGGGCCTCTCTCAGCCTTAGTTTCAACTGTGTAAGGGGATGATAATGTCTACTTCAAAGACCCCGTTGGGAAGAATGGAGCTAATCTATGTAAGGCGCTGAACAGGGTGACTGCCACCGTGGCTATCGTGGTCTAATCGGGCCTTGACAATGCTGAGTGAGTACGTATCAGGATCCCAGATTACAGACCAGGAACCCACTGGAGAGGAAGGTGGGCGGTGCAATGGAGAGAGCATGGATTGGAGAATCTATGTGGGCTCAAATTCTGGCTGCTTCACTGTCCTCACTTGTAAAATAGGAATAATACATTTCAGAGGGTTGTTGAGAAGATTAGATTAGACAATACAGTGAGGCACCAGTTCTCTGCTTCGGCACATAATAGGCCCTTACCAGACAAGGGTAGCTAGAGATGGCGATTCCTTGCCTGAAGCTGCATAGCTACGTTCAAATCCAGGTCAGCCTGGCCTCAGTCTGGGCTGTCCCCATCATCCCACCTGTTGACCGGATGAACAACTTGTTGAGGGCTAGACAGTGTCAGAACAGTTTCCAGGAGAGCTTCAGTCATTTACGTGAGGTCCACTTTGGTTCTTTCTTGCTCACTTCTAAGTTTTGTTTTAATTAAACACTCTTTACACCAGGCACTTAAGCACAAAGGAGATGGCACCAATTCCTGTACTGCCACTGTCCCTTCCCTGGCCTAAGAATCGGTACTATCATGAGCTGGAGTGGACCCTGGTTGGATGGGATTTGCAGGGCTTGCTGTGTTTAATGGTCTCCTGACTTTGACTCAGCTGCAAGGGGTTCCATTTTTCCTGCACTGGGCATCAGGACATCACCTTAACCAGGTGGTTACAGCACCAATCGCTCTGTCAGTGACCTGTAGTTCTCTCTCCCTTCCCTTCCTAGCTCCAAGGCTGTGGCACCAGAAATCAGGATCTCATCATTTATTAGTTTATTTTCCTCCTAATACATATTTAGAAGAAATGTCTTCATTGGACAAACTGCTTTATCTTGCCCAGGAAAACAAGTTTAATATGCAAAAACATTTTTTTTCCCTGCTAGGTCTTGCTAAATAGTTATCATTGCCCTAGGCTATATTTTAAGCTATGACATACTCTCTGAATCTTAAATATTACTTCTTTCAAAAAAAAATTTCTGTAAAAAAATTTCCAGGCTCAGCACCTATAGCTCAACCGACTAAGGCGCCAGCCACGTACACCTAAGGTGGCGGGTTCGAATCCCCAGCCCGGACCCACCAAACAACAATGACGGCTGCAACCAAAAAATAGCCGGGCGTTGTGGCGGGCGCCTGTGGTCCCAGCTACTTGG
>NW_003852489.1:7455278-7459133 GCF_000181295.1 Otolemur garnettii
GCCACCTTAGGTGTACGTGGCTGGCGCCTTAGCCGGTTGAGCTATAGGCGCCGAGCCAATGTGCTGGTTTTATATACCATTTGAAATATTTTCGTTAAACTGGTTAACACAGTCTTCATGGCATTTTCTTAGTTATTGGGTTAAGACATTTATATTCTACACTTAGTAAATTTCACATGTACCCTTGTAAGTTGCACCGTAGGTATGGTCCCAACAATTACTCTCCCTCCACCCATCCTGCCCCTTCCCTCCCCTCCCTCTCCCCTTTTCCCTTCTTCTTGGGCTAATTGAGTTATAGCTTTCATATGAAAGCTATAAATTGGTTTCATAGTAGGGCTGAGTACATTGGATACATTTTCTTCCATTCTTGGATACTTTGCTAAGAAGCATATGTTCCAGCTCCATCCATGTAAACATGAAAGAGGTAAAGTCTCCATCTTTCTTTAAGGCTGCATAGTATTCCATGTACATAGACCACAATTTATTAATCCATTCATGGGTCGATGGGCACCGGGCTTCTTCCATTTTTCTTAACCCTTAAATTACCCTGCATCTTTACCTTGACTCTCTTCCTTCCATCCCGACTCAGAGGATGGGATATCAATATCCTCTTTCTCTGAACAAACGTCTCCACTCCAACTGCTGATTGGTCTGCCCCACCGCCTCCAGCGTCTTGCCCCTGACCCTGAGCACCCTGGCCATTCTCTAGCACCCTTTCCACCCACCCTTCCCTCCTCGGCCCCCCTCCTTTAGGACACTTTGCAACTGGATTTTCATTTTCTCCTTTTCCTCGTCTCCCTCCGGTGCACTGAGACTCAGGTGCTTTTCTCAGAGGGGACTCTCAAGGTCCCGACACATGTCTACCCACCTCGTTTTGGGCACAATTCTGTCATAATTCTCTTCCAAAAAGTTCTCATCACTGAAATCTGAGGACGATAATAACTGCATAATGGGGTTGTGGTAAGGATTGGATACTAAATAAACTGTCTAGCACAGAATGTGGCACCAGTTAGGCATAGTGGCAACCAGTGCTGTCACCAAGTTTAATTATTAGGGTTTGCAATGCGTGTAGGGTCAGGAACAGAAAGTTACGAGAAAGAGAGGTGCTAGAGGCAAGAAGGGATCACTGACAACATGACACTGAGGAAGGAGAGAGAACAGTTCCAAAAAGCAGGTACAAGAACTCAAGTATATTATTTGAGTTTGGGTGGTTTGGGATTATTTTGCAGAGTTACAAGAAATCTGTACATCAAGAGTTACTGAGACCTCCCTCCTATTCTCTTGGACCATTACAGTGTTGGGTGTTGCTAAGGATAACACCTGTAGTTACTGAGAAAAGCAGCTGCAATCTTCAAAATGTATTTTTTTCCTCTTAAATAGAAAGCACTTGTTTTAAATGTAAGTATTCAATGTGCAGTACCAGCTGGCTGCAGCAGACATTCTCAAGCAAAAAGTGTCAAGTCCCATCCACCAGAGCAGTGGTTCTTAACCTTCCTAATTATTTTTGCCAAATAATTTTACGGTTGGGGGTCACCACAACATGAGGAACTGTATGAAAGGGTGGCGGCATTAGGAAGGTTGAGAACCAATGCACTACAGGAACCAGGGCAGAACCAGTCTCATCTGGTTGGTCATCCGGCCACTGAACTTTCCCTTACAAGGGTAAGGAAGCCTGGGACTAGAATGACCATAGAGCAGCAGTGGGGATGTGGTGAGTGGGAAAGGAGGCATTTCCAAGCTCTGAGGAAAGGATGGTTTGATATTAAGTCAGTGGTGCAGGGACAGCTGGCTAAGTGCTTGGAAAGGCATAAAGTTACAACTCGGCACACATTATACATCAACACTACAATCCAGTGTCTATCAAAGAGTTATACATCCGTCAACTAAAATTGGAAAACAACATCAACAAGAGAGAATCAGTTAAATCATTGTATATTGGTGCAATGAGCTAGTCATTAAAATCACGTTTCAGAATAGTCAATGCTCATGGTCTATTATTAAGCTAAAGAGCAGGTTACCAAAAACATACAGCTTGTGACCACAATTTTATAGATGAGATCCCTTCTGTATATATGGGCTTGTGTGCATGTGGGCACATACAAATTCAGAACGCATGTAAGGCCACATGTACCCATATGTACACATTGCATGAAAAACATCTGTAATGAAACATATCAAAATGCTAATGGTGATCACCTCAGAGCAGTAAGGCAACAGGTAATTCTTACTTATGTATACTTATTGTTTTTTATAAATGTTCCACAATGAAGATTCATTATTTTTATGAATATGAAAAATAATTCATATTTATAAAAAATAATTTCATATTTTTATATGAAAAATCATTAATGTTATTTAAAAATTAGTCTATAATGGCTCTGATGTTAAAATAATTTACATAGGTTGGTAAAAGAAAGTGAATACAAATTTCGGGAGCAGACCCCATGAAGACTGGGAATCCACTGGGCTGAGCATCCTGGCTTCTCCCTAGTAACCCACCATGGAATGACCCAGCACAACTTTACTTAAAAAAAATTTATCATTATTTTAGAGATAAAGTTTTGCTCTGTTGCCAAGAATGGAGTGCTATGGCATGATCATAACTCACTGTAACCTTGAATACCAGGGCTCACTCCAGTCATCCTCTGCCTCAGCCTCCCCAGTAGCTGGGACAGCAGGCACCACCACCATGCCTTGTCAATTTAAAATTTTTTTACAGAGATGGGGATCTCACTGCATTGCACAGGCAGGTCTCAAACTCCTGGCCTCCAGTGATATTCCTGCCTTGGTCTCCAAAAATGCTGGGATCACAGGCATGCACCATGGTGCCTGGCCCCAAACAACTTTGTAAACTCCTCTAGTACCATGTGCAACCTGTGCTCCATGAAATACACCAAGGATGACCCTGCAGACCTTATCTCCACTTCTGGAGTGGGCATTTTCTCAATCATAATTTTTCTCCTATGAAATATTCTTAAACATTTGATGCCTGCAGTTACTCTGATATTTTAGAATCTAGGATAAGACTGTATCAGAATTAGTACTGATTATATTTTTAACTATCATAAGTTTAATATCTCATCATTTCAGAATACAGTCGTTCTCAAAAAGAACTGGAACTGGGCAGTGCCTGTGGCTCAAAGGAGTAGGCACCGGCGCCATATACCAGAGATGGTAGGTTCAAACCTGGCCCTGGCCAAAAACTGCAAAAAAATAAAAATAAAAAAAAAAAAAATAAGAATTGGGACTACAGCATCCTGGGTCTCTGTATCTTTCACAGGTTCCTCAGGTGAATCTGAAACACACTAGCTTGATACCTGTGGGTGAATGTTCTATAATTAGATTACGGCTGTAATTAGAATCACTTGGGCAGCTTTTAAAATTCTCAATAGAAAGACCATACCTCAGGCCACTAAACTCAGAAATGGTGTGTGGGGAGGCTGTTCAAAGTTCCCCAGGTGATTTCACTGTGCAGCCATATTTGAAAACCAGTGTTTCAAGGGGAACCGCTTGATAATCAGGGGCTGCACGCCTTAGTCTGAGAAATGACTCCAGCAACAGCCAACAGTGTGAATGACTCTGTGTTCTCTGTCTCCATCTGCTGGCCATTCTCCTGCATTGCTACAATCTACCTGTACAATTTGGGTATCCAAGACCGACTGCTTCTTGTACTTTGAAGAAAGTTTGCCTCTCCAGAGGAACCAAAAAAGCTCGAAAAAAAATTTGTTTTTGAGACAGAGCCTCAAGCTGTCTCCCTGGGTAGAGTGCAATGGCATCACAGCTCACAGCAACCTCCAACTCCTGGGCTCAAGCAAGTCTCCTGCTTCTGCCTCCCAAGTAGCTAGGATCACAGGT
>NW_003852489.1:7460034-7461343 GCF_000181295.1 Otolemur garnettii
AAAAAAAAAAAACAAAAAACAAAAAAACACATTTAGTTCTACTCTACCTGACACACTATTGGCTTGGCTATGGGTACCCAGTGTGAACAGTCTGCACAGTGAGAAAGAAATTAAGAAATTGTGCGTGTGAGTGTGTGTGGGTGAGAGAGGGAGAGACAGAGATAAAGTTAAAAAAATAGTAAAAATAATTTACTTATTATAAAGTAAAAAAGACTTTTAGGGAAGGGAAAAAAGTAAAAAAAAAATTTACGTATTATAAAGTAAAAAAGATTTTTAGGGAAGGGAAAGTATACTGTTCTATGAGTTTTGTAACCACCACTGGAATGAGGATTTCAAATAAATCCATCGGCCCCCCCCTAAAAAAAACACCTCCCTCATGTTTTCTGTGGTTGTACCCATCCCTCACCCCAATCCCTGGCAATCTCTGATTTGTTTTTTGTTCCTACAGTTTTGCCTTTTTTCATGACATGATGTAAATGAAATCATACAGTATGTAACCTTTGGGGAATGGCTTCTTTCACTCAGCAAAATTTCCTTCCATCTTTGTTTTAGGTTTATTTTACTTTTTTTTTTTAAAGTTTACTAGAGCTGAAGTTTAGCTTGTTCGTTTGAGACGCCTTCTCTTCTAAAATAAGCGCCGAATGCTATACATTTCCATCAAAGCCCTGCTTTAGCTACACATATGCATTCTGATTTATTGTATTTTTTTTTTTCAGTTTTAAGTATTTTCTAATTTTCTCATTTCCTTTGAGACTTTCCTTTTGACCCATGGGTTACCTAGAAGTCTGTTAATTAGTCTCCATGTATTTAGAGATTTCCCAGTTATTGATGCCTGCTTTAATTCTATCATGGCCAGAGATCAGACTTTGTAGGATTCTGGTTCTTTTGTATTTGTTGAGATATATTTTATGATCTACTTGTTCTGTGGACTGCTGACAGAGGAGTGTTGATGGCTCCAGGCTAACCCTTATAGGTAATTGTTGATCTATCCTTTCTCTCGGTTCTATCAGCTTTTACTTCATGTGTTTTGAGGCTCTGTTTTTAGGTATATAGACACTTTGGATTGTTGTGTCTTCTTTGCAAATTGACCCTATCATTATGTAATGTCCTTCTTTATCCATGGCAAATGCCCTCTCTCTGAACTTTCCTCTGTATGATATTAATATAGTAACTCCGGCTTTCTTTTGATTAGCATTTATATAAAATATCTTTCTTTTCTGTCCTTTTATTTTTAACCAGTACTGTTTACTTAAAATGGGTTTCTCACAAACAGCATATAGTTGAGTTATGGATTTCTTTTTTTTTTTTT
>NW_003852489.1:7461597-7462797 GCF_000181295.1 Otolemur garnettii
GAGCCACAGGCGCCGAGCCGAGTTTTGGATTTCTTAAATTTGTTTTTTATATTTAGCAATATCTGTCTTTCAGTTAGCATCTGTAGATCTTTTAAATTTAATATAATTGTTGGTATGTTTGGATTTAGGTCTAATATTTTATTGTTTGTGTTCTATTTAATGTTTATGTAGACCCTGTGGTTTTTATTTTTGTTTTGTTTTTCCTGCCTTCTTTGAGATTATTTGAATATTTTTTTGTATTCCAGTTTAATTTACCTATGGAGTTTTTACTGTTTCTTTTTGTGTAATTCTTTTCTGTGGTTGTTTTGGGGATTACAAAATGCTTGCCTAACTTTTCATAGTATATTTAGGATTAATCTTCTATCACTTCAGGTGAAAAGTAGAAACCTTACTGCCAATATCCGTGCCTTTACCCTCACTCTTTATGTTGTCATTCTCATATCTATTATATCTACAGTCATTGAAAATATCATCTAACAATATTTTGTTTTGCTTTTCCTGATTATACATATTATAAAGAACTTGAGATAAGGAAAATGGCCTATTTTTACGCAAATGTTTTCCATTCCTGTTCTCCATTTCCGAAGTTTATAATTTCCCTCCGGCATAATTTCCCTTCTGTTTAAAGAAATTATTTAGCATTTCTTTCACAGCAGGTTTGATGGTGAATTCTCTTAGCTTTTCTTCATCTAAGAATGTTTTATTTCACCTTAATCACCAAGAGAAATTTTTGTTGGATGTAAAATTTTGACTCAGAAGTTCTTTTCCTCCAACACTTTAAAAATCTTGTCCACTGATTTCTGGCCTCCACGGTTTCTGAGGATTCATTCAAATCTTTGCTCCCTTACGTGCAATGTACTATTTTTCTCTGACTGCTTTTCTTTGAGACAGTCTCGCTCTGTCACCCAGGCTGGAGCACAGTGGCCTCAGCCTAGTCCACAGCAACCTCAAACTCCTGCGTTCAAGTGCTCCTCCTGCCTCGGGCGCCTGAGTAGCTGGGACTACAGAACAAGCATCACTGTGCCTGGCTAATTTTTCTATTTTTCTTTTGTTAAGTAGAGACAGGGTCTTGCTTTTGCTCAGGCTGGTCTCAAATTCCTGAGCTCAAGGGATCCTCCTGCCTCAGCCTCCCAGAGTGCTAGGACTACAGGGGTAAGCCAAATGCTGGGTCTCTCTGCTTTTTTTTTTTTTGAGACAGAG
>NW_003852489.1:7463302-7478087 GCF_000181295.1 Otolemur garnettii
TGTGAGTTGTTGAGGTTTCTCTGCCGTCCACCTGTTGAGTAATTACGGATTGTATGCTGATGTTTGCATACTGGGTTATGGGACCTGGAGCCACGCTGGAGCGTTAAGAAGAATGTTGATGTTTTTGCTTTAGCAGGTAACTGTCCTGGTTAGATTCGGTCCATGAGTTCCTAACTGCCTTCTGCAGGCTGTGGGTCCAATGGCAGGTACATTTTACGGATTTTCCAGATCTGATTTTTTTTTTTTATGTGAGCCATTGAGTCTACGACTAGGCATGGGTCTATCCCACAGTTCAGCCCTCAAAGCATTGGGTGTACTGATTAGGACGAGATACCGGATCCAGAGCTCGGGTGTGAGCCCAGGAGGCCACATACGACTCCTTAGAGTTGCTTTCTTGGGTTCTCTCCTCTCTGAAATCTTGACACTGCTTTCAGGGTCCCGCCTTCTGATCCTCCAGCGAGAAAGCTAAGGTTTTGCTTTTCCTGCTCTGCCATCCAGTTTCTGTGACTGTGTCTGCCTCCAGGGCCAAGTGTGGAAGGTCAGAGAGAGAGAGAGAGAGAGAGAGAGAGAGAGAGAGAGAGAAAGCAATGGACATTGATGCTGGCACCACACTTCTGTGATCAGAGGTGAGAGTTCCCTTCCCTGACGTAGGCACCTGCCTGGCTGCCACTGCAGTGGAACTGCCTTACAGGCAAATGGAATTTCCCTAACTCTCTCTGACCTATAAGGACGCTCTTTCCTACTCCCGAAGCCAGAAACCCAAGGCTTGGACCTCTTTCTATCAGTACCTGGTGTGCAAATCCAGGTTTTGGATAGCTTTTGAGTCCAGGCCAGGAGATGCAGGAGGAGGGATGGCGCTTTGAATTCTGTTTTCCTTCTTGAATCTTCTTGCTACTGCTGTTCCATGCACTTGATCCAGGATTTATAGTTGCATTCAGAGGCAGAGACAGGATGGAGCACGACCGGAATGAGAATGAGACATGGATTTTTATTTAACAAACAGAAGCATGGATTTTAGAAGGCTGAAAAATGTACCTTAAGGCACACTAATTTGGGGAGAAATTTCTCTTTTCGCCTACAGTGTGGTGGTTTTAAGTCTGGTTCCTTGGTTTGAATTTTTATGTTCACTTTTCAGGATGAACTTTTGAATCATCGTCCTTCAAAAAAAATCTAATTTTGATGGTAATTTAGTTAAATTTATAGATATGGGCGAAAGTAGTCTTTTTATAATATTGGATCCTTCAATCTAAGAACATGATATATCTACTTTTTTAAAAAAATGCCTTCTTTTATGATCTTTGAGCAAACACATATATATATTCTTCACAAAATCCCTGCATGCTTTGGTTAAATTTATTCCCAGGCATTTTATTATTTCTGTTACTATAGCGAACGTGATTTTTTTAAACATAAAAAAAAGGATTGGTTATTGCTGACATATAGAAGAGTTACCGATTTTGGCATATTTACTTCGTAATCAGCTACCCAACAGAACTTTTATTGGTTCTATTATTTTCTGAGTTGATTTTTTTCGTTTTCTGCAGACAATGATTTGTGAATTCAGTCTCTCAAACTGGTTTTCTGCAAGTAATAGTTTGCAAACTCTTTGGGAAAAAAAAACTTAGAAAAATTTTATTTGGGGTCTATTTAATCACATTGGCCATTAATTTGGGGGCGTTATTGGGTAACATTGGTAGTATCAAGTTTGCTTGTCTTGGTTCTGACTTTTTTTTTTTTTTTTTGAGACGGAGCCTCAAGCTATCCCCCTGGGTAGAGTGCAATGGCATCACGTTCACAGCAACCTCCAACTCCTGGGCTCAAGCGAGTCTCCTGCCTACAGCCTTCCAAGTAGCTGGGACTACAGGCCCACAACGTCTGGCCATTTTTTGGTTGCAGCCATCATTGTTGTTTGGCGGGCCCGGGCTGGGGCTTTGAACCCACCATCTTAGGTGTATGTGGCTGGCGCCTTAGCCGCTTGAGCCACAGGTGCCGAGCCTTGGTTCTGACTTTTTAAGGGATGTCACTGCTAAGATAGATATATTTTTATTATGCTAATGCAGTATTTAAAATTTTTTAAAATAATTTTGATCAGAAAAAGATAATGCATTTCATCTCTCTTCCAGCAGCCATAAAAAAATGACCATTTGGTTGTTCTTATTTGACCTGTTAACGTGATGACATTTTATGATAGTAAATCCTGGCCGGCCACGGAGGAGACAGCCATCATTCTCAGGAGGAGCTTTTTCATGAATCATGCCTGAGAGAGGGTGTACCACCACATCCCCCCGCCCCATCAGTCCATTGAGTGACTGTTACTGACCGCAGTGCTGCAGTCCTCAGGTGTGTTGGACAGAGATGGCAAATGAATGAATGCTCATTATCTGAGACTTTGGCCCCATCCCTGATATAGTGCCTTTGTGCACTGGAGTTGAGGATCTCCTTGGCAGAGCAGACAGACGTGATTCCCTAAGACCCCACTCCAGTGATCTCACCCCAGTGAGAAGCAGCAGAGACATTCCATGCCCCAGAAAGACACCCAAGACGAACAAGAGGCACCGTCCTAAACAACTCTCTGAGGCACTGTTATCCCCTCACAGGTAAGTGGTCAAGTGACTTGTCCAAGGATATTAAGTAGCAGAGTTGTCCTTTAAAACCCAGAGCTTGTGTGAGCTGGACTGGTCACCAGGCAGAACTTTCCTACCCTCTGTTCAGTGTGTGATCTATCCCACTACTGGTCTCACCTCTCCCGGGAGGGACCTGTGAGGGCAAGACAGAGGGCTGCTTCTGGCAGGCCACAGAGGTCCTGCAGTAGCGCCTCTCCCACAGGTTCCCAGCTGACACCTCACCAGGAGAAGGCAGAAGAGTCCTACTGTTTAATTGCCATCATAAAGGCTCATGATGTTTTGACACTATTTCTGCCTGCTGTTCTGAAAAGACAAGGAAATATCTGACATTTATTGAGTACCAGAAACTATTTTATTAACTTTCTATCTTAACCATTTGTTGTAATACACCCTTATGAAGTAGGCACTGTATCCTCATTTTATAGATGAAAGACTAAGGCACAAGAAAGGCTAAGTAATTTTCATAGATGGAAAGGTGCAGAGACAGGATTTAAGCCCAAGCTCTGAACCACTGCCCTGTATCGGTGAAGCAAAGGCTGAGGGAACCAGAGGAACTATGATTTATACTTACCTCTTAGGTTGGAAAACTGGTGAGGTTATGCTCCCCATTTGTATCCAAATCCAAGTATCACAATCAAGGAAGACTTTGCCCTGGTGTTTTACGTTTCTAATACTGTACACCTACCTGCTTAACCACTAATTAATACCACAGCAGTGGGTGCTTTTCTCAAATTCTAGAAGGGGGATAAGAATTATGGTTTATTTTCACGATCATAGGAAAGGTTCAAAGAGGAAGAAGAGAGATGTAGCACAATGCTATCTGTGTAACAAAGGCTCTAAGACATCTATGCCTGGATGAAGCTTTTCTCCAAATTTATGTATCAAAAGCAAGTTGAGAATTTGGCATTCTGAATTGGAATTCTGAATCAGCCAGGCTACCTGCTGTCTCTGCATCAGAGTAAGTTCTTTTTGTTGTCTGTGTGGCTTCTTCTCACCAGGGCATCTTTAAGGAGGAGGCAGCCCAGGGTCACTGAGAGGAGCTCCTACAACTCCTGGATTCTTAACAGGCGCTTATCTGTAGTTCTTTTTCTGCACACATTAACATCCATTATCAGACCTGGAGACCTTTAAAGAAGGTAAAGGGTTTTTTTTTTTTTTAAATGCGATTTTACTCAAGTTAAGCAAAGGATACAAGTAGATCATCAAGTGAAACCATTAGAGACCCTTTTACAAATATTTCATCAAGAAACTCACCAGAGAAAACTCAAAGAACCAGAGTAACAAGGTACATATGCCACATTGCTACTGCTTTGAAAATGACATGAAGCTGCTACTGAGAATGTATTCAAGGGAAGGGAGTTCCAAGATTCATCAAAGGGCCAGGACAGGTTTGACTTAGTCCGCGAGGCCCTCTGTGACAATTCACGTTCAGAATCATCTCCAAGGAGAAGCAAGTTCAGAGAATGTTCAATATGGGTATTTGGCACTGTGTTTACCGTCTTAATTCTTTGGTACTCTACCAGAGGAAAAGTGAGCCTTTAGTTAACCTGAGTGCTCTGTTCCCCAATCACTGCCTCCAGGTAGTTTCTGAGCAACCAACAACTTACTAGAGGAGGGAAGACAACAGCCTCCAGGGAGAAAAACTGAAGACAGATGCCCTTAAATGTGTATTTTAGGCTAAATATCAATATTTAGTATCACCAAAACCCACTCTCTGTATGTTATTTATCCTACATCAAATTTAAGTATGAAGAATTTTAACTGGTTCTGGTATATAGTTTATGCCTAAATTTCTAATTCTTTTTTCTTTAGATAGCCTTACTGTCACCCTGGGTAGAGTACCATGGTGTCTACAGGTGCACACCATGAACCACAACGCCTGGCTAGTTTTTTTTTTTTTTTTTGCAGAGATAGTCTCATTTTATCATCCTCAGTAGAGTGCTGTGGCATTACATAGCTCATCGTAACCTCTAACTCTTGGACTTAGGCGATTCTCTTGCCTCAGCCTCCCAAGCAGCTGGGACTACAGGCACCCACCACAAGGCTCAGCTATTTCTTCATTGCAGTTTGGCTGGGCCACTCACTGAGCCACAGGTACCTCTCTCTTTTATTTTTAGTAGAGATGGGTCCCACTGTTGCTCAGGCTGGTCTCGAACTCCTGAGCTCAAACAATCCATCCCTCTCTACCTCCAAGAGGGCTAGGGTTACAGGTGAGAGCCACTGTGCCTGGCTCTCCTGAATCAATTCTAGTAAATTGATGGTGGCTGGGAGAAATGCAAAATTTAAATATTCAGTAGAAATTACTTTCACAATGGTTTGGGCACTATGAAAAGTAACTTAGAAACTCTTCTCTGTAACCAACTAAATTCCATAATCCTTTTTTGAAGGTGCAAATTAGAAGGTAAGAAATCAGCCATAAATTTAGCATATTGGCCCACACTCTACTGAAGGGTATTAGGTAATTTAGGCCTGAGTTGATGTATGGCCTAGGCTAGAGGCCTCTGTTTGCTGGGAATTAAAGCTGGTTACCAGATGGTAGGGAGGTGTGAAAAGGCCTCCAGGGCTGGCACTCAGGGAGCTCAGAGCAGCAGCTACTTAGCAACTATGAGGACCTGTGTCAGTATTTTAACTGTGCAGCTGCACCACTGCAAACTGGCTGAACATCAGTGCAGCTTGTGGATTTCTATAAATACAACTTGATAGGGACAGGAGATTATGGACACAAGATTTTTTCATTTGTTTATTGTAAAAGAAAAACAATTCCTGGAAACCCAATATACAACATTCTCTTTCCTAAACCCTTTTACCTTTTCCTCCTGAGACTAAGAGTGTCTTCACAATCGCCCAGTCTGTCTGGTTCACACTACAGCCCACCTCCTTGGCTCCCAGTTGCACAGGTCAGAGGTAACAACAGTGCTGACAATGGCCAGTGCAGTGGGACCTCTCTCCACAGGGCTGAGCCCATCAAGGATATTTAAATAGCTGATAATTCATTATAAATAAATAGTGAATGGATTGTTTTTGCCCCTATAATTAAAAACTTCGTGTCTTATGCTCAAGTTTGGTCTTCCTATTACTGTAACATCTGGAAAGTATGATGGAATCTTCATCGATTTTTTAACTCTAGGAGCGCCACTTGTGATTCAGATGAGTCAAAATAAATGGTCAGGGTTTCCTGTAAAAAGCCCACGATGGCCCTTTTGGATGTGTCTCCAGCCACGGCCTGGACACTGCTTATGTGTTTCAGGGCCACTTTGACCATGTGGTCTCTTTCCTGTGGGCTGTGGGGTCCTCTGGTGTCATCTCCCTGTGTTCCTGATTTTAAGAACTGTAGGATATAGGACTGGACCATATTTCTATTCAGTTCAAGTCTTCGTCTGATACCAGGCAGGTCTGAGGCACTGGCCAAACTCAAAAGGTGAATCAGTGCCTGGCAGATCTGGGTCCGTAGGCTGGCACAGTACTTGAATTCCAGAAAGTCTGTGGTATCTTCACTCTTCTGTAAGGCAGTGACCAAGGCGTTCCAGATCTGAACATACTGGTCAACAGACCCATACTGCTCTCTCTTGCCTGGGATGGAAAGGGCAGCAGCGGACCTGATGCGCACCTTGAAGTTCTTGCATGATGTGACAACTGATGTCAGGGCATTGTAGGCCTGGGAGGTCCAGGGGGAAGTTCCTAGAAAGAATCCAGTTACAGGTATTAAAACAAAGGCGTAGAATTAACTGGGGTGTAAGGGACAAGGGTGGAAAGACGCACATACACTTGGTGCCCAAGACCAGTGTGTTCATTTTATCTTCTGAAAGATCAGGTCAGTGAGGGAATAGGTATGGGATCCTAGGTAGGTGGCTGAGAACCAACCTCCAACCTGTCTTCTTTCCCTGGACCAGTCAGCCACATGCTAGGGCCTCTGCTATTGACATGGGAACTTTGGTGGGTCCTTCTCTGGGAGGATTCTGTTCTATGGGGTTAAGGTTTGCTGGTAGGAGCATGAACTGGAATTGCAGCTCCATCTGTCCTTGCAGTTGGGCATCTTTGATCAGTGTACAACCTGCCCGGCTGCATATGACAGCTCTGTGCATGCCAGCACAGAGAGTGTTTCCTCACTCGGGGCATCTGGATAGACACTGCTCTGGCCATATCAAGTCATGTATTTTATTGCAAAGAAAAAGAAAACTTCTAATTTCAAGAATAAGATTCCCTGTCTTTTCTCCACTTTCATAGGCCCAAAGAAATCAGCTTCCTTTCCTCACCAGAGCTATTGCTACCCAGTTTTGGGGTGTCCTTATTCCTCAAGATACAGCTTCTCTAACTCTCCCAGCCCCTCCCAACTTCTTTGTTGCCTCTGAGGACAGGTGAGCAGGCCCTTTCCATTTGGTGGATGCTAGTGCCACGTCCATTGGGCCCCCACCACTATCCTTTGTCACTTCCCCGGCTCCCTTTCCTTTTGTGGCTTCTGACAGCTCTGCCTCTCCATTATTTTTAGTTCTCAAACTTCCTGCCTCTCTGTAGCTCCCTCTTCCCTCCAGGTCATGAAGTTCCTTCTCTTCAGATCAGCGTCTCTTTCTCCAGTAGCCTGAGGGCAAGCATCCGACAGACAGGCAGGTAGGAACCAACCACCGAGGAGTCCTGGTTTTGAGGGTTCTTGGCTCTTCACAAGGCAGACGCCAACATTAATGAGCTTCAACCCCAAAGGTCACCCTCAAGTTATTCCTCAGTGGAAAAATCCACGAGCCTACTTCTCCACCAGCTCCCAGCTGACTGGTCTGCCTGGATGCTCTGGGCAATAAACAGGGGCAGAGCCAGATCCCTCTACCTTGCTGCGTGCTCTGCGGCTCTTCATTTTCCTCCTTCCCAGGAACACACCCTTAGGTTTAAATGTTGTCAGAGAGAGAGATGTGTAAAGCAAATGCTGGCATTCGAAGGCTCTGAGCCACACATCTAAGCAGTTACTAGACTTGAATGAGAGATCTGGGTGCGTGGCATGCCATTAATAGAGAGATGCCCTTCTTATAATGACTATTTCTTTACCAAAAGCTCATGGAATTTCCAATTGTCCCTTTTTTTTCCATTCCAATTTTTCCCTTTATTTTTTCTTGACTGTTAAAACAATATATGCTTATTGTAGAATATTTAGATCAGTGGTTCTCAACCTTTTTAATGCCTCCGAATGCCGTGACCTTTTTTAAAAACAGTTCCTCATGTTGTGGTGGGCCCCAACCATAAAATTATTTTCGTTGCCACCTCATAACTGTAATTTTGCTACTATTATGAATCGTAATGTAAATATCTGATAGACAGGATGTATTTTCATTGTTACAAAGGGGTCGTGACTCACAAGTTGAGAATCATTGATTTAGATAATGAAAGCAGAAAAAATCCTACTCATCATTTTATCCAGGGGCAACCACTGTTAATAATTAGGCCAGTTTCCTTTCAGCTTTTTACCCATCTATTGAGATAGTGCTGTAGTGTTCTGCTTTAGCTTGCTTAACATCAGAAGTATTTTCCAAGATTATTAAAGACTCTTTGTAAATAAAATATCTTATTATGTAATGAGATGTTATGAGAAATCAAAATAATTGATTTTTATCATTTCCCTAAACTTGGGTTTTTAGTATGTCCTCATAGTTTTCTAATACTATGCTAGGTAACATTGTGACAAACATCATCATTTTTTTTTTTTTTGAGACAAAGTCTCACTTTGTCCCCCCGGTAGAGTGCCAAGGCAACAACAGCTCACAGCAACATCAAACTCTGGGCTCAAGCGATTCTCTTGCCTCAGCCTCCCAAGTAGCTGGGACCATAGGCGCCCACCACAACACCCAGCTATTTTTAGAGATGAGGTCTTGCTCTGGCTCAGGCTGGTCTTGAACCTGTGAACTCAGGCAATCCACTCACCTTGGCCTCCCAGAGTAATTGGGAGAGTACAAGAATTATAGGTATGAGCCACTGCACTGGGCCTTGACAAACACTGTCCAAAGAGGTTCTCCGTCAGAAAGAAAAGGGAAACCTTACCTAAAGGAAGGGCAGGATTTTTAAATACATTTCCCATTGCATAACAAGCATTCCATCGGACTTTCATTGCAGCCTCAGTAAGAATAGTAGAAATTAGGGCCTGGATAGACTCTTCAATGATTTCAGCGAATCTGGGTTTTTCTATGTGAGAGGGTTGCAGAAAGTGAAGCAAATTTCCAAGGGCCCGGACTGCATTGCTTTTTATCTAGAATAAAACACAAAAGCCTTAGAAATCTGTTTTGCCAAAGAAATGTTTCAAAAAATATGAATTCAGTTATAAAAACCCAGGAAGTTCTAGACTTATTGAACTTCTTGCAGAGTCCTTGGAACTCTGCAAGGTCTTGTCTGGTTATCCTTCTGAGCCATCGGAAAGGTAAAGCTCTACAAAGCTCCTCTCCCAGATTTTTCTTTAGTGCTAGTCTAGACCTCAGAGAAGTTCATCTTCCTTGTTTTACAGAGATGACTACAAGGCCCTAGACTGGTTTGTAGCAAGAATAGGAGGTGAAGCTAGGTTCCAAAATTCTAATTCAATACTTTTCAGCTAGACCAGAGTGCAGCACACTAGAATCATCTGGGAAGTTTTCTGTTTTTTTACTTTAAAATCAATCAATTCCCAGGTCCTAAGTTCAAAATTTCTAATTAAATTAATCTGAGGCAGGGCTTCCCAGGAGACTACCAGATTTCAGAACCACTATACTAAGTTAAACACTTGGTATGGTTCCAGTACTGCGCTAGATGCTTTAACCTAAGGCATCTCAGGATTCTGTGAAGTATTTGTAACAACTTCCTGTTACAGGCAAAGGAACTGACCTGCAGAGAAGTTAAATAATACACCAAAGTCACCCAGCTACTAAAGGGCAAAACAGGGCTTAAATCCATGTTTGCCTGAACTAAAGCCCAGGCCTATGCTTTTTAATATTCTTAGTGTAACAGGAAATATTCAAAGCAGAGGGGTTACTTATCTTCCTGATTTATCAGTTCTACTTAAAGAGATCTATATGTATTTTGAGAAGCAGGTTAGTATTAGAACACAGCTGACTATATTATGTAGTATTACAATGGGCACTGATATTTTTTCATGAGATATGAGACAGTAAAGAAACTGCACAAGTGTGGAGTGGGCATGTTACACCCTGAGCATGCCCTCAATATCCTATAAACGGGTTCGTCTGGTTAGATAGTTTGACATACTAAGTTACCAGATATGCTGCAACTACAACCCCCGGATTATGAAAATGAGCAATAGTCGGTTTTGCTGGGAGTCTACCTTGTCTTTATCCTTCGATGCCTCTATAGCTGATCGCAACATTTTCAAGAGCAGGAGACCAGAGAACTCTTCCTGGAAACTTGGGTCTGGTGTTTCCCTGTTTCACCAAAAGCAAGTAAAAACATGTTAAAAGGTATAACACATTTAAAAATGTATATACAAATAAAAATACGTTAACTTAGTTACAAACTCTAGGAAAACAGTTTAACAAATCTGTTCAGAGACATCCAAAAGAACTTAGAGTGTACATCTTTTGATCCAACAGTCCCACAGCCCCATACCTAGGAATATATCCAAAATGGAATATCTAATCTCAAAAGGTAGATTTCATGCATGAAAGTATTTACTGAATATAAAAGCCTAAAGCTAAAACAAATGTTCAGTAATAGAGAAATGGTTAAATAATCACCACACAGGGATGGCTTTGTGATAATAAATAAGGATTTATAAAAACACAGTCACAGAAGAGAATGCTTATAAATTTTACTTGTATGTGTTATTTACATGAAGACACTTGTTCACAAATAGTAAGTTTTCTCTGGTGTCAGATTAGGAAAAGGCTTTATCCTGAATACCTCTTTGTACTGTTTTGATTTTTTTAACCTGTGAATATATAACTTAAAAAAAAAAAGACTATACTTATAAAGTAGGGTAATCATTACTAAGGTTCTGTTTTTATCTTTTCTATAATGTGGCTATAGTACTTAAAATAGTAAAAGTGTTTTTAATACATATGTGTATTAATGTATTCCTTATATTAAGAAAAGCTTATTAATTTTGTGAACTTAAAGGGGAATATAAAGCAAACAAAGCAAGGAAATTACTAACAATTCTTTTATAGTAGAAATCAAAGATGTCCTCTTGGGACCTCAGCCTCAGGAGTCACCCAGGGAAAACAAGAGGAGCCACCTACATGTTGGCAATCAGAGTGTCTGTGAGGTTGCCCAGGGACCAGGCTGCTTTCGCTCGCACATTCAGAGACTTGTCTTGAAGTGACATCAGTATTGCATTTGCTGTGTCTGCAACAAATATGACATCCTATAAAACAAAACATTGCCGTTACTTTAGGAAGTCATACTGCTATCTTGCAAATTTTTAATTTATTTTCAAGTAAAGCTGTAAGCTTTTACAGCAAATTTCTATTTGGAAATAAAAATTCATGAACTCAGTGAATGAGTAGTAGTATGAGTAGAATGAGTAGTAGTAGAATGAACTCAATTTACTGTTCATGTATTTTACAATTTGGACATTCAACAGAAACCTAGGGGAAGCTCTCCCATGATTTTGGTATTTGCCATGGACACCTAATAAGCCTAAAGAGTTTTGCTCTTGTAAACACTGTGTTAATATAACCCGGCCAGGGAAGTTACTGATGAAGTCTGTGCCTGGGTTGATTCCACCTGGGGAAACCACGTTCTGACAATGAAATGCATTTCCCAAACATCCTACTCACTACACACCTCAAAGTAAAATACATGTCACAAGGAAGTGTGAAAGAGAACTTATTTACCATCCCATGGTTAATGTCCCATATTTCATTTTGTTCAATCATTCATTAATTTAAGCATCTACTTACTGGGCACCTAGATGCCCAGGCAGTTTGCCAAATAATTAAAAATAGAGGAAGCCAGATGACGAAGCAATTACTGTCCAGTGTGAGGAGCTCTAAATCCACAAAACACGTGGTGCCCCGGGTAATAAGAGAGGCACGGAGGAGCTAAATAGGCTCCCTCTGACCTGTCTGAGGCAGGGGAACAGCACGTAGACACCGAGAGCCCGCGAGGTTGCAGCTTTTACTGAGCAGTTCTTGCTGTCGTTCAGCCCGAGTAGCATCGTGATGCAAAGGATCTGCCTGTCATTCTGCAACGGGAAGGTTGACAAAGGAAAAGTGAGAATCAAATAACTGTGGTCAAAAGCTTCCCCAAGTGACTGTGGAATATCTGTGCTTGAGCTGAACACCCCTGTGACCTTGAGGCTACCCTGGTAAAGAGCAGGTTCACTTCAGATTCAGTTATGACCCAAGCACCACTCCGTACAAAGCAAACACAATATCTCATCACGTCTGATCCCTACAACTATGAGAATTAGGCCACGTTTATTCTTCTACTTCATTAAAGCTGCCTTTTTTATTATAGAAGCTAATCTACATAAATAACAAGAACAGATAAAAATGCCACCGAGGACTAAAGAAAAGGAGCCATTTCACACCGCCATGGTCTGCGTGTTTACCTTTCCCTAAAATTTACAGGTTGAAAGCTTCAGCCTCAAGGTGATGGGATAGGAAATGGGGCCTTTGGAAGGTGACTAGGCTGTGTGGGAAGAGCCCTCTTGAAGCCTCTGCTACTCTCACTTCTACCACCTACATCCTCACAGAGGGAAACTGCCTCCCTGATACACTAAGGCTCTAAGTTTTCCCACTTACTGTTCCCCACCCCTCTTATCCCAAACTCAAGTAAAACAGGCACCTTTTCCTCAGAGATGATGCTGAATACTGTTACAAAATGAAAAGGAATCAAGTTCAAGCTTGGATGTTTGAGGCATCATGTAAAGATGAGAAAACACCCTCACATTACCGGTAGATTGCTGAAAGCCTCTGGCAAGATGGAAGACAGGGCGTCACAAGCGCTTGCCTGCAGAGTCGGGTGCTCTGAATTCTGCAGGGCTCTGGGTAAAGGACCGTTCAGCAGCATCGTCCAGAACATGACCACCTGGAATAGAGGCATAGTAAAAGCTGCAGATCAAGGTAGTGGAATCAATTCAAAGCTAAGCCTAGTAGAAATAGCCCTCCTTAAAGCAGCAGCTTTTCATAAATGCTTTCATTGGTTCCTCTTCCACAGTAATGAAAAGAACTTTAGCAACTACAGTAGGTGATCCTTCCATTTTATTGATCAAGAGACTAGATAATAATG
This sequence comes from Otolemur garnettii, assembly GCF_000181295.1. Classification (NCBI taxonomy): domain Eukaryota; kingdom Metazoa; phylum Chordata; class Mammalia; order Primates; family Galagidae; genus Otolemur; species Otolemur garnettii. Next base: position 7,476,121 of record NW_003852489.1, read on the forward strand.
CCAAGCAGCAGTAGTGATATAATGAATAGGAGGAAAATGAAGATGACAGCAATACAATAGTAGTGGCAGCTAATGTTTTCCAGACAGCAATGCCAGGCGTCGTTGCAAGTATTTCACATTTAGCAACTCATTTTAATCCTCAGCACAACGAAATGAAGTCTCAACCATTATCCCCATTTTTACACAAGGAAACGTGGCAGCAGGGGTCAACTAGAATTCAGATCAAGTGATAACAGCGAGGTCTTTTTCAACCTGATCCCATGTGGGCATAGGAATAAGGATCCCAGAGTATCCCAGAGTCCAAAAATCACAGGATCCAGAGGCAGAGCTGGGAGTGAGTCCTTCAGCTACTGCTTCCCCTGCTGAGGCCTGCATGAGTCACTTAACTACGCTAGACTTTGGCTCCTCTTCAATGAAACACTGTGAAGATACCTACCTGCAGAGTCTGTGTGATAATAAAATGTAACACCGTGTGTAAAGTTCCCAGCACAGGGCCTGGTACCTAGTGGACACTCTTCAATTGGGCAGTAGGCTCTGTTTTAAGCACTTTGAAGACTTATCTGACTTCAAAGCCTGTAATGTAGGCATCTGAACAGTTTCTTTCCATGCTTTATGAAAACCCTGGAATTTCATATTCATTTGCAAATCTGTCTGTGATTTTGGTATGTCTAGTTTCTGTCCTGTGGACTTAGTTCTGGGTTTTATGGTGCATTTCATGTACCTGTTCTGTCCTCCCCCAACCTCAGCTCCTGGAAACCCAGTCTGGGCCCTCCACATCCTAATCTAGAAGAATGTAGACAGAGAAAGTGGCAGCCAGTCTCTAAGAAGGACCACAATTATGCTCTCCTACTAGTGACACCCCGTGCGGCTCTCTCCACACCAAATAGGCTGACCTGTGCAACCAACAGGACATTGTACGAATGATGGCATGAGTGTTCTGAAGCTAGGTCACAGAAAACACCACACTTCTGTCTTGCTCTCCCTTGGGTCACTTGCGTGAGAAAGGCTGGCTGTCATATTGAGAGGACACTCAAGCAGCCCTCTGGGGACATCCTCACAAGAAGGAACTGAGTGAGGCCTTTGCCAAGAGCCAACATAACTTGCTGAGTATATGGGTGAGCCACCCTTGAAGATCCTCCAGCCCCTGTCAAGTCTTCAGGTGACTGCAACCCTGAGCGGCACCTTGAATTCAACCTCATGGGAGACCTGAGCCAAACCATCCAGACAAGTCACTTCTAATTCTTGACCCACAGAAACTATGTAAGATAATATATGTATATTGCTTTAGGTTGCTAAGTGTTTAGGGTTAACTTATTATTCATCAGTAGATAAGTAACACAGAAAGTATGTCTTTTTTACAGATGAAACAATATGAGTATGAATAGTTAAGAGGCTTGCCCTAAGTCACTTGTCTAGCAAAGATAGAAATTTGGATTCACACCTGCTTCTGATAGCAAAGCTCAATTCATCTCCCAATAATTGGATTAGGGTAAGAATTTTCTTTTTTCTTTTTTTCTGAGACAGAGTCTCAAGCTGTGGCCCTGGGTAGAGTGCCCTGGTGTCACAGCCCACAGCAACCTCAAAACTCAAGCTATTCTCTTGCCTCAACCTCCCAAGCAGCTGGGACCACAGGCACCCACCACAACACCAAGCTATTTTTTTGTTGCAGTTGTCACTGTTGTTTGGCTGGCCGGAGCTGGCCTCGGTGTATGTGGCTGGCACCCTACCGACTGAGCCACAGGCGCCACCTAGGGTTAGAATTGTCAATTCACTACAAGGATGATGAAAATTGTGACGGGAAAATAGGCAGAATGAAGAGGGCAGAGGGAGAAAACATCACCATCACTGGGTTGCTTTTGCTTCTGGCACTAAGTAGGAGCCTTTTTCAGTGAGGTCACATGACTTTCATCCAAACAACTGGCAGTGTGGGGGTAACAGAAATCACCTGAGATCATTAACAGAATCGT
>NW_003852489.1:7478246-7487512 GCF_000181295.1 Otolemur garnettii
TTCACAATCACATACTCATTAAGTGATACTCCCTAGATTTGATCCTAAGCCTCCTGATTCAAAATCCTTGGCTCTTTCCACCATTCTAGTTTGCTTGTTAGAAAGACTGAGTAACTAAGCTACGTTATATGCAAAAGAAATAAACCATCATTTTTGACACTGGAAGAAATTGTATCATCTACTCCACTCTATCACGGAACCTCAAGATAGAACAGAAACTGGAGCACTAAGGAAAGAGAAAGCCATGAACTGGCGTTTACTTACCAGGAAGACTGGTACCCTCTGATCAGGTGGGATAGTAGAATCCGATTTATACTGTTGTATCAAGCCTGTACCTAGTTCTTCAAGAAGCTGCCAAGATAAAAGAAATGATTATCAAAACAGAGTATTAGAGCTATGGAGGCTACAAACTTCTTCAGTTTGAAGATCACCTCACATCAAGGAATGCGATCAGCATCACCACCTAAAGGAAAAAAATAATTTCCAGCTGATTTCCTTTCTTTTCTTAGTAACTCTTACAACAGAGGCAGTATTTCAAGGAGTAAAACCAATGGCTATATGGTGTTATTAATAATTTATTACCAGATCCAAGAATTGATATTCTTTGGATTTATATGTAAGAGCTGAAAATGAGAAGGATCATGGACATGCAGCAGAGGGAAGAATATAAAGTGAAAAGAAGAGAAAAACATGGCTTTTAATGAGAATCACCTTTGTTCCATGAAGCTGAATGGATGGATCTGCCTCCCCCATGCACTTGCAAATCAGCTCTCCAAGCTCCATCAAGTAGACCTGAGCCATTGAAAAGTAGCCTCTTGCCAGATGAGCTAATACCTGCACAGAAAGCATGGAATTAACCCCCCAAGACCTGAATGCAAGGCTGCAGCATCTAGGAAAACGATTCAGTATTTTAGAAATCACTACACCTAACAAGGGACTGAAATCCGATGATGAAAGAAATGAAGAACCACCACGATCTTTACTTCACGACTGACATCAGCTAACTGAATCATAATTTTTTGGTGCTTTATAGTTTATAATCATTTTTATTAATGTAATCTCATTTAAGTCTCAGACTATTCTTTGCAGTAGGTAGGAACTGGATTTTACAGCTGAAGAAACTAAAGCTGAAAAGGTTTAAAGGACGTGTTTAAAGCTATCCAGTTAATCAGCAGTATCCCCCAGGGTCAAGCCCTCATCACAGATCATATTGGAGTATTGAAAGAACAAATTCTTTTTATCTTAAGTGTTTTCTTCCTTTGAAGGAGCAATTGTTTTGTTTCTCTAAGCAGATGAAGACCAAGGAGAAGTTTATAGACAATTAAACATTTAACTTTCAGATACAACAATAAAAGATTAACCGTACAATTTCTTTTAGAATTATGTGTATTATGTAATCTATTATACCCACCTGTCATACTGCATATAATACATGAGGTGACTAAAATACAGGGTGGTCATATTTATGTTTGAATTTTATGCCACCCTGTTTACAATAAAAGAACAGAAAAGAATGAATCTGACATTTTAAAGTTGAGGACCCCCCCCAAACAAAACAATGAAAGACAAACCACCCACACCTAAAATACAACTACCATTAACGTGAGTGACACATAGCTCAGCTTTACACTATTCTCACATTCTCACTCATAACCATTCTTATGCTTGATTAAAGGAGGAACGATTATTTATATTTCAGAGATGAGGAAATGAAGCCTCCTACCTGTAAGGCTTCTAGTCGCATGGGGGACGGTTCATAGGTGACTCCTGCTGCAGAGCCAGCATCACCACCTGAACAGGAATCCTCCCTGGGCAGCACAACAGTGGAAATGCAAAGTCGAATGAGCCAGCAGGGCTCTGAAGACCCCTTAGGTGAGCTAACTGATGCTTCTTCCAGAGAGGGTCCCGCAGGAGCCTTCTTCCACCAGTCAGGAGTGCTCAGGTGAGGAGTTGCTGAATTGCTATTACTGAGTCCAGAAGAACATGGCTGTTGGAGAAGCAGCTGGACTTCAGGTAAAGGTGCATGAGTGGACACTATAGCTCCCAAGAGTGTGAGACTTGACACACGAACATTAACATCTGTCAAAGAAACAGTAAGACCTTATCACCACGGGACAGCTTTCCTAAGGATGGTAGTTATCCCAGCAACCAAGTAAGAATTATCATATCCTTCTTTAACTTGAATCTAATTAAAGCTGTAGACTGGATTTCCAGTTTATAGGAAATAAACAGAAAACAATCTGACAAATCAAAAATGTGTCTTTTTTTGTTAGCTTTGTGGTAGAACTTACAGCTTAAAAAAGGCTAAAGTGACATAACCAAAAACAATGTGTGGACTGAAAGATTAAAAGATCCATGTCTACATTCATGTTTTTGTACGTGGATGTCCAGCTGTTCCAACACCATTGTTGAAAAGAGTGATCTTCGCCCCTTTGTGGTAGGTCAGCTGATTATATTAACATGGGTCTATTTCTGGGCTCTCTGTTCTGTCGCATTGATCTGTCTATTCTTCTGCCAAAGCCGTACTGTCTTGATTACTATAGCAGATTTCAAGTTGGGTAGTGTCAGTCTTTCAACTTGATTCTTCTCTATCAATTTTGTGCTGACTATTCTTGGTCTTTTGCCTCTCCATAAAGACTTAAGAACCAGTTTGTTCGTATCTACAAAATAACTTGCTGGGATTTGCACTGAGAATGCATTGAATCTAGATCAAGTTGGGAAGAATTGACATCTTGATAATATTGAGCCTTCCTATCTACAAACAGAATATCTTCCCATTCATTTAGTTTTTTCCTTAACTTTTTTTATGGGTTATATAGTTTTCTTCATATAAATGTTATGTATATATTTTGTTAGATTTATACCTAAATATTTGGGGATTTGGACATTTTAATAATTAAAAAGTTATTAGGCCTGGGAGGTTGAGGCAAGAGAATCGCTTAAGTCCAAGACTTTGAGGTTGCTGTGAGCTGTGATGACACAGCACTCTACCAAGGGCGACACAGTGAGACTTTGTCTCAAAAAAAGTTACTGGGGACAAAATCAGACATTTGAAAGGGACTTTTGAGACATGGTCCACTCCCCTCAGTTGAAGATGCAGAGAAAGAAAAGCTGGTACAGTGGAATGAGCAGGGGACCGAGTCAGGAGACTTAAGTTGTTCTAATCTTAACTTTTCCCACTGATGTGATGAAAAACCTTATGGTAAAATTTATCTTTCTGGGCCCCATTTTACATACTGGTGTAAGCAGTGAACTGGACTTAAGTTTACACATCATTATCTCATTTGAACCTCATAAAAATCTTATGAGGTAATTAAAATTCTTCCTAATAGGAGGAAACGAGGGTTCAGAGAAGGCCATGGCTATGAGATGGCAAAACCAGGAGTGGGCTGCTGACCCTTGGATTGACTCCAGGTCCAGTGCTCTATCCATGATGTCACAGAAGATATCCACTTCCTTCTTGTTCTACAATTCTGATTAAATAACACAACTCAACACAAGGTGGTCTGATCTGAAAGCTTGCCAACAAAAGAAAAAGAAAGGCTAGTGTTTACAGCACACATACATTATGTGTGGGAAGAAATCAGAAAATACTACAAGATTATGTAAGAGGGATTTGAAGTTTAGGGGTTTCATCTGAATTTCAGAGGAGATAACGTTAAAGAAGTTAAATTTTGTATTCTAGGTTTTTCTTTCCAAAAAGATAATATCTGTCTGTCTATACGTCCATCCACTACCTACCACTGAAGGATATAAACTATTATAACTTGAGGAGGCTGCTTAAACTTGGCTCAGTCCTAATTCTAAAAGGATACTCCAGTTACTGGCCTGAAGTACTGAAAACATTAAAACTTTACAAATTAATTCTCCAGCTCACTTCCTACTACTGGGGCTTGAGGGGTCACAAGTGGGATTCTAGCAACCATTGGTACCCTTGAAAAGTTGAGAAGAATAAGTAGAGACCTCTTAGAACTATAAAAAAATTTGTATGCTAATAATCCACATTTGATTGATACAAAGCAGCAATCAGTTTTAAATCACAACTAACCTTTGTGGCGGATATAAGGCTTTATGTGGTTCCATACTTTGGTCAGCAGGCTGAGTTTCAGACGGTTATAAGGTGCATTCGAGACTAAATTTGCAAGGCACTGTAAAACACATAAAAAGTTTACCCACAGGCCTGATTAAACCACAGCATAGAAACAAAACTGTATAGCACTACATTTAAAAAGTCTTTACATGTAATTGAAAATCAGGCCTTTTCTTTTGTCTTTGTTTTTGAAAATAATGTCTGTATTATCACGGGTACAACTTAATACTAAACATAAAGGAATATTTTTAGTAAATCATTTATTTGGACATATGGAGACTATAGGCAAGATCTGACAAATAAGTACAGATTTCCAAATGGAATATCTTTAATAATAAAATTTTTACAGAGTTACATTCTTTTTTTTTTTTTTTTTATGAGAGAGAGCCTCAAGCTATCCCCCTGGGTAGAGTGCCATGGCATCACGCTCACAGCAACCTCCAACTCCTGGGCTCAAGAGAGTCTCCTGCCTCAGGCTCCCAAGTAGCTGGGACTACAGGCGCCCGCCACAACGCCTGGCCATTTTTTGGTTGCAGCCATCATTGTTGTTTGGTGGGCCCGGGCTGGGGATTCGAACCCACCACCTTAGGTGTATGAGGCTGGCGCCTTAGCCACTTGAGCCACAGGCGCCAAGCCCAGAGTTACATTCTTAAGTCAAGCCCAAGTTACTGGACTATATAAAACCTTTTACAAAACTGAAACAGAAACCCTTCCCCATGGAACCCACAGATAACTTGGGACGTTTACCTTAATTATCTGAGTAAGGATCTGTGAGGATGACTCTGCCACCAAGGCTAACAAAAGACACCTGTGCAACTCTCTAATGCTGGAAGCAATCATTACAGAGAAGGGAGTAAAAGCCCTTCGGTGGTCGCTGGTATCTTCGGCAACAGAAAGAAACTGCTTTGAGCCTTCCAAGATGGCAGATAAAACTTGCAGAGCACAGGCACGTGTCTGAAATTTAAGGGTAATTTACATTAGTTAGTTAAAAACCAGGAGTTGGATTCATTTCTTCCTACATATGATTAATTTTCAAAATATTTAGAATTATTTTAATTCGAAGAATAAAGGCAATGGGATTATCTACTGGTTCCTAGAAGCAGCCAGGAACTAGGCCACTTGCATCCCACATTTAAAAGAAATCTTCAATCCCATTGCTTTTAGGTTTTCTTACAGTAAGGAATAAATCTGAGCTACATTTTAGCACAAAAATCTAAAATCTTGAGCATGAGAATAATTTGAAGACCTGGCTTATTCAAACAGAAGGATGAATGAAAAGACAGAATCAGGATTTTGTTTCATGTCAAAGTTCTTGAGAGCACTCTGCTTTATATTCCACTCTAAAGCATCTGAGTGCTCAATGTTAACTTACACTGGATATTAGGAACTTCGTGTACATTCATTTTGGCAGGTTATCATTAATGATCTAACTTTCAGAAACAGTCTTAGGTATAGGAAATAATACTGCCTGGAGTAACAGTATTTGATAATCATAAGTGGAAATATCATTAAATAAAATCTTACGGAAGGGATAGGAAAAAGCACACCTACATCAAACTACCCTATTTTTCAGGAAAAGTGTCACTGCATTAAGATTTTCTTTATGAGGTTGAAAGATTACTTTCAATTGGTACTCTGATGATTCTGTGGTATTAAAAATCAGAAATGAGAAAAGAAATGAAAAGAAAGCCAATTTAACCAAAGTAGAATAGAGGTAGTAAGTGCAGGATTTTTTTTTTCCTTTTTGAGATAAGAGTCTCACTCTGTTGCCCCAGTCTAGAGTTCTGTGGTATTAGCCTAGACTACAGCAACCTCAAAACCCTGGGTTCAAGTGATCCTTGAGCCTCAAGCTTCCCAAGTAGCTGAAACGACAGGTGCTGCCACAATGGCCTGCCTAATTTTTCTAGTTTTAGTAGAGACAGGGTCTTGAACTCCTAAGTTCAAGCAATCATCTTGCCTTGGCCTCCCAGAGTGCTAGGATTATAGGTATGAGCCACCATGCCCAGCCAATATACACAAATGTATGTTATATAATACTGTACTCTTTGGCTAGCTCACCCCAAATAACATTTTTGGTTAGATTTTTTAAAAGCAGGGGATCAATACCATAATTTTAGGATCTAATATAAATATTTACTCAACATGAAACATACCTGAATTTGGAGTGAAAAACTTTTCTAGAAAGCCTTCAACTATATTATCTGCAAATAATGAAATAATAAATCACTTCTGCAGGCCTTTTATAGAGTGAGATCATAAAAATCTAAAGATTTATTCCCCCAGCAGCAAATTTATAGTATAGTAGCATGACACTTGCAGTGTAAGGATAATCATTTAAGTTAGGATGTTGATAACATCTTAAGAAATTGTGTAAAAAAAAAAAAAGGCACAAGGGTGGGAGCATGAACACAAGCTAGGTGTCCCCAAAAGAACTTAGGTTAGGGTCTGGCCCACTTTCCTATAAAGAGCCAATAGTACATATTTCGTATTTTAGACATTTTAGGCAGCAGTCTTTGTCACAACCACTCAACTCTGCTGTAGTAGCATTAGACACTATGTAAAGTAATAAATCTAGCTGTGTTCCAAAAAAACTTTACTTATGGACTGTGGTCTGTGGCCTGTTAGAACAGGGCTGCACAGCAGGAGGTGAGCAGTGGATGAGCAGGGAAGCTTTATCTGTATTTACAGCCGCTCCCCATGGCTGGCGTCTCTGCTGAACTCTGCCTCCTATCAGATCAGCAGTGAAGGAATTAGATCTCACATCTCACAACAGCATACATTCTGCTATAAACTGTGCATGTGAGGGATCTAGGTTGCTTGCTCCTTGTGAGAATCTAATGCCTGATGATCTGAGGTAAATGTAATATGCCTAGATCATCCCCAAACCATTCCCCTCTCCCCCTCCTACTCTAGTTTGTGGAAAAACTATCTTCCACGAAACCAGTCCCTGGTGCCAACAAGGTTGGGACCACTGCTTACAGGCAATGAAATCTGAATTCCATGTAATTTTCATATATTATGAAATATTATTCTTGTTTTGATTAGTAAAAATGATTTAATGACCAGCTCCCAGGTTATAAGGCAGTGGGCCAGATTCATCCTATAGGCTATAGTTTATCAATTCCTCATTAGATATCTGGTCTGAACTGAGTAAGATAAGTGTTACATTAAACCTTCATTTCTTTTTTTTTTTTTTTTTTTTTTATGAGATAGAGCCTCAAGCTGTCCCCCTGGGTAGAATGCTATGGCATCACAGCTCACAGCAACCCCCAACTCCTGGGCTCAAGTGATTCTCCTGCCTCAGCCTCCCAAGTAGCTGGGACCACAGGCACCTGCCACAACGCTTGGCTATTTTTTTTGGTTGCAGCTATCATTGTTGTTTGGCGGGCCTCGGCTGGATTTGAACCTGCCACCTTAGGTGTATGTGGCTGGCGCCTTAGCCCCTTGAGCTGCAGGTGCCGAGCCAAACCTTCATTTCTTTAGAAAGCAGTTAAAAACAATTCCAACAGCTCATAAAACAAATATAATTAAAAATCAAATTGTGGAAAGGAATAAACTGTTGTTTAACAAGTTACAAAAAATATTAGCACGACTAACTTCGGCACTCCAAGGGGGGGAAACATCCATGACTATCACAGATGAAAACAAAAAAAGTTTCATTGAAATTGGTTATTTTTTTCCTCACTAAAGTATTAAATCTATATAAAAATTTGATACTATGTTAAATTTATACTTCTTGGTGAGGTGTGGTAGTTTATGCCTATAATCCTAATACTCTGGGAAGAGCAGGTGGGAGGATTGCTTGAGGTCAGGATTGGACACCAGACTGTCTAAGAGTAGGACTCTGCCTACAAAGAGAAAAAATAGCCAGGCGTGGTAGTATATATTCCTATAGTCCCAGCTACTGGGGAGGGAAGGTGAGACAAGAGGATCGCTTGATCCCAGAAGTTTGAGGTTGCAGCGAGCTACAATGACATCACTGCATTCCACCTAGGGCAACAGAGACTCTGTCTCAAAAGGAAAAAATACATATACTTCTTATAGTTCTGAAATAATTTCCTTTAAGCCCTGTTTAATATATCTTTGTTTTTATAATTGTTACTTATGATGCTCAATCTGGTTCAAGTTCTGATGCATTTGCTCTTACGTCAATGTTTAAAATCCTATTTGCCAAATTCTAATCAGCACTTTCAGCAAAAATTGCTGAGGTGCAAGCAAATCTTAGTAGACGTAGCTCTCTAAAGAGCTCATTTTATTAGGTTTTTATTGTCTGAATATTTACAGTGAAGGATGAAAGACTCTCCCACCTTATAAAAATATCAGTATGCTCAGTTTTACAAGTGTGTAGTTTTGCTTTCTTGAGCAGAAAGCTAATGAAACAGCAAAGTCCTTTTCCTTTTTTGCTACGTAAGAATGTAGAAGAAATGTTTGCTGAGGTAGCTTTGTCAATCCTAATTTTTTTTCTGTGTGTAAATCACTAAACACTTTGATGATAAGGTACACTACTATTGTCATGTTTAATCCCAACTGAGAGAAACCACAGCCACCAAACTCCATATGACGAGCACCTGAGAAGATAACCACGTGCCCTGTAGACGTGGCTGTTCCCTTCAGTCTGGTCAAATCAGAATACTATTGCGTTCTAGTCACATCAACTGGTACTTCTGGTTTCTGCACAATTTTCTGACTTTCTAAAAATCTTTTTCTTTGAGACAGAGTCTCAAGCTGTTGCCCTGGGCAGAGTGTTGTGGCATTACAGCTCACAGCAACCTCTAACTCTGGCTGGTCTCAAACTCGTGAGCTCAGGCAATCCACCCTCCTCGGCCTCCCAGGGTGCTAGGATGACAGGCATGAGCCACTGCGCCTGGCCAACTTTCTAAAAATCTTTATAAAAAGCCTCTCTCACTGACATCATTTACTGTAACAATTTCTTCTAGAGTGTGTCTTAAACTGTAACAATTAATTACAGTTTGGACACTTTGAAAAAGGATGCTCCACGCCTTGTTGTTGGACCATAATCACCACACTTATTTATACTATTCCAAGCTAATATCTGATAAAAATCTGAAGTACAATCATTTCACTTGCCATTATAATGAACTAATTTAAAGCATTTCTTTCATCATTTAAAAAAGATTCTCTTTAAGAAGGATGACTGGTTTTTGCATTTCTCCAG
>NW_003852489.1:7487532-7487927 GCF_000181295.1 Otolemur garnettii
GTTCTGTATTTGTTTTTCTCATCACATTTCTTACCTTCACTGAAGTTAAACAGCAAGAACATATCTAAAAGGTACTCAACTCAAGGAGATGGATAAGACTACTTTGTAATGATACAAAGGTTCTCAAAGCACTTCAAGTAAAATGTAATGTTTTTACAATATAAAGATATAAATATCATGAAAATTATTTCGATTTATTTTATATGAGATACAACCTCATAACCTCTCTGTATTCATGTTCCAAATCCCCATGTCCTATATCTCCTTAGCCGGCAATGCAGGAGCTTAGCTCAGGCTGCCATGCATTCTACTGCCCATCTCCGCAGCCACTGTTGGCAGTCCTCACTAGCTGGAGGGTCTTCAAATGTATGTATTTAAGTCTTTTTTTTTTTTTT
>NW_003852489.1:7488294-7491244 GCF_000181295.1 Otolemur garnettii
CTCCCTCCTTGTATTTAAGTCTTGTTAGTAGTTTTTCTTTCAGTTACTCAAATGGATTCATTATTGATTTATTTGCCACCATCCATTTTTCTCCCAGGTTCTCATTCACTACTGGTTCCAAACTAGTAGTAAATCTCCAAACTTTCTGCTGGTTTAACTAATGAGGATACTTGAGATCCGAAATACTCCATGAGGCATTTTTTTGGTGCATAATTGAGACTAACTTATTTTTCTTCACCCTGTAAAAACTTCTCAAGGGTCATCTGGAAGTTTTCTTATATGGTAATTAGCTCCTGAAGGAGATGATCACATGGAGTTCCAATGTATTATGGGTTACCACCCTCCTCCTTTAAAGAATGATCTTAAAAATAGAGAAGCAGTAATACACTATTGGTTTAATTATTTATTTTGTGGGTAGTTGGTTACTTGAAGACACCTAGACAATATTCAGCATGACTTTTTAATGTTCATGATTGTAAGTGGAATGTAAATAGCAGGCTATTTTCTTTAACTGGTTAAGAGGCTAACTTCTGGAGAGGAGTTAACATATCCCAATGTATGATTAGCCGTGGGATATCTTGCTATAGGCAAGATACAGGTGTCCATGACTCCCAAAACATTTGTTGTTCTTTTTTGTCTGTTTTCTCGATTTCTTTTAGAAATAGAGTCGCCTTCGATCACTCAAGCCAAAGTGCGGTGGCCCTAATACAGCTCAACGCAGCCTTGACCACTTGGATTCATGGAATCCTTTCAGTCTCCTGAGTAGCTGGGACTCCGAGAAAGTGCCCAAGCACCCGGCTTCTTAAGTTTTTCCTCATTAGAATATGGAAATATTTATTATACATGATTTGAAAAATATGAAAAAGTTGAAAGAAAAAAACCCACTGTGGGGATCCTACTGCATATGCAATTCTACATTCTGTGCTTTCACAAAACATTAGTTTGCTTTTTTCTATAAACCTATGCATCCTTCATACCACTGTGTACCATGATACTCCATTGAGTTTAAGCCATTTCTGATTTTTTCCAACTACAAATAGCACAGCTATCAATATATCCTATAAAAGAAAGAAACAGAGATGCTTCACTGCAGCTCAGAAAACCCCACCCAAACTACAACTCAGCATGCTTGGGCTTCAGGCAAGCCCTGGGGCAGGAAGCAACCTCTATATGATTTCTTTCAATGTATTATTCACATAAGCCCATTTCCTATTGTCCTGCCTGTCCAGTGGTTCTCTACTCAGGACTTGGTTCAGTATTAACAAAAGGTGTATTCAGGTAAGATTGGATAGGACAGAGAAAACAATGGAGAGAGAAAAAAAGTGAAGACCAATACATTTTTTCTGCCTATTATAAAGTTTAGAATTCATCTGCCCTTACCTTTGGAGAAGGATCTTTTAATGTAAGAGTCATCAAGGACACAGATTGTGGGCTTCCAAGCTCAGGCGTATTAGGAACGAAGGCTGACCAGTAACCATAAAGCACTTTTTTTTCTATTGATTTTACAGTAGAAAGAAAACAAGCCAATGCTCCTTGGCGAACTTTGGCTTGGTAAGACCTTTCATAGCCAAGAGGAAAAAAAAGAAAAAAGTTTTTAAAACTTTAACAAAAATGCAAACATGAAATGCTATTTATTTCAGCCAATTCAAATGACATATAGAGAAATTAAACATTCTGAATAATCCTTAAACAGGTCAAAGTGACATTTAAAATTTATTTTTTTAAATACAATCAAAACATATTCAAGCAATTTGCTTATATAAAAGTTACTACCAACTGACGATTAAAAAACACAACTAGTGAATAAGAGGTCCATGTTTTGATGTTAGGAAACTAGTGTTAGATGCGACAAACTGCAGAGGATCCATCCATCCATTCACATCTATCTACTGCATGACCTTACCTATGTGCCAGGCACCATGCTGAGGCTGGCAGACAAAGCCCCTGCCCTTGACAGGCTTATTGATAACAACAATGGTCAGTTAAAGAGATTACTGTAACACATTATAAATAACACTGAAGCAAAGAAGGCTTCTCAGAGAATATGATTTCTGAGTCCATATCACAGAAGAGTGGTGGTTACCAAGACAAAAAGGCCAAACAAATTAAAAAGTGACGGAAAGACTATTCCAGAGGAAAGAACAACAGATATGAAGGCAGATCAGGAGAACAAGCCATGTTCAGAGCAATGCAAAAGCCCACATAATTGAGAATCTTCACGTTAAACCTGTGGCAGTCAGGCTTTGAAGCAAAGTTATAAACTTACATGCAACTTGAATATAAGGTATAATGTAACAAAATACTACTACCTCATTTTACTCTGCACGCCTCCTTCAGCATCAGAATAGTCTGACTCACTACTGCTGACCCTTTTCCAACTGGAAGAACTGAAGGGTAAGGAGACTCCATCTTTTCCTGCTGGTCCACTTCCATCTAAAGGCAAACTCTGGACACTCAGGGAGGACGAACACCAAGTGTTCCCTTCGTGCGTGTTCGCTCTGCCTGTGCCAGTGACTGGGGCTGCTTCTATTTCGCCACTGGATTCTTTTTCCTCTTCTTCTCCTTGCTGGATTTTCTTGGGCTTTATTCTGGATTTTTTCTTTTTATTCTGATTTTAGGAGCAAATGAAGACATACATAGGATAGCTATTTCAAAATGGCTTTTAACTGAATCACTGCTATTTCCTCATACGAAAGTGACTGAATATGTTGCCAACATGTAGTTTGAAGAAAGAAGAAAAGAGAAGAAATGAAAAAAGTGGCACTTACTTAATATCCTATGCATCAGGCATGGTGCTAAGTGCTTACACCCAACTAGAAGAAACCAACTGTGAAATACACGGGGCACAGCAAAACATGTGTCCTGGATTTAAATTCTGCCTCTGTGACTCTGGGAAACTCATTTAGCCTTTGTGCTTGACCTTCCTAATCAGTAAGTGGCTCTACCCTGC
>NW_003852489.1:7491394-7498087 GCF_000181295.1 Otolemur garnettii
AAGCCAGTTTCTTTCTTTTCCTCTACTTCCTTCTTTCTGATATCCAAATATCTTTGGAATCTTGCCCTCCTCTGCATTCTCAAAGTCCCTGAACTTGGGGAAGGAAATATGTGTCACTTCTACCTTGGGACTACTTAACATAGCCCAAGACCCATATTCTTTTATTTGCTACCACAATGATTTTTCTACGATTCTCCAACAAATCTCCATTGCCTATAAGATAAAAACCCACGCTCTTTAGCATACTGTACAAGACCTTGACGTTTGGCCTCTACCACACATCTGCCCTACCCTTCCCCTCCACACACCTGAAACTCTAGCTCTGTAAGTGAACAGATGGGCTGCGTACAGTCTCATTCTCCACGTTTATGCACCTTTTGTTACCTTGGAACGAAACACTCTTCCCTCCCTTTCTGTACTACTACTCCCCTCTCTGGAGTCTCAGTTTAGCCGGAACATCTCTTAAAAAGCCCCTTCTTCCTCTTGCTTTTGGATTGGGTGCCCTGAATGTCTTCCCAGAGTACCCTGGGAGTATTCTGATGAAAGGAATCACAATACTGAACTGTGATTGTTTATTTACTCATCTTTGCTTTCTCCCTCAAATTTCTAAGAGCAGCTAGAGTCTGTATCCTTAATGCTTAGCATAATGTCTGCAATATAGCAGATGTTCAGTGAATGTCAAATAACTCAATGAGAGAAAGAATTTCTCATTATAAGCTTTTGGTCAGTCATTACATTTCTAGCCATATATCTGTGCGCTCCAGGTTCTCCAGCTGAAGCATGTGGGAAGTGACAGCTATCTGGAAAGGCTCGGAAATCTGGAGAATGCGAGGAGGCTGGCGACAGTAAACTCACTGGTAGGTGGGGTTCCAGCGGTCCGGAGAGGGGTTGGCAAGTTATGGCCAAAGGCCAAATCCAGCCCAGTTCACATCCAGTTCCAATTAGTAAAGTTTTACTGGAACATAGCCATGCCCGTCCCTTAACACGGTGTCTACAGCTGCATTTGCACTACTGTGACAGAGTTACTACTTGTGGCAGGGTCCTAAAATATTTATTAGCTAGCCTTAAAAGTTTAGAGAAAGTTTGTGACTCCTGGTCTTGAACATTTTGGGGATGAGGATGCTTGTTAGGGGTGTGAACGGAATGCTCATTTTATAGATATTACACTGCCTAGACCTCTTAGAAGTACAAGATGCTTTAACTGGTATTTTCAGCAATCTAATCAATTTAAATTTACTCTGATAAAAACCTTAAATTAAATCAAATTCAAGGTGGGCAGTTGGAACAGTAGTGATGCAAATCAGAAGAAATAGATGAAGCAAGCTATTAAAAACAAACCACAACTGAGACCTAAGTAGACATATACATACCAAGGTTGGTCGAAAAGTACCAGACTCTGGTGGCTGTGGTTTGACAAGTGGTCGCCCATCATACTGAGGAAGTGGAGCTGGGTATAATACCATGGGCATCTCTATGTTTAGTCCAGGGAGTCCATGAAACATGGATTTCTAATGATAAGTAAGGAAACATACATACACATACAAACACACAAAATATAAATCATGAAACACAATTATTTACCAGCTATCTCCATATCTAGCTATCTATTAGATTTGAGAGTAGAAGAGATGGAAAAAGGAAAGAATTAAAATTTAGTCATCATAGAACTAGAAACACAGCATAGACCCGAGGCCAGCACAAAGCTTGTTACTCTTTCCTGGCTGAAGACACCGGGGTCTCCAGGAGGCCAACCCGACTTTCCCAGTGATCAGCAGGCTAAGAACCTTTTGGTTGGCTGGCTACTACTTAGAGGAGAAAGCCAAAAAGAGGCCCTGGCTCTTCTTACAAGTATAAAGAGGTGTAAGCGGGTACAAGGTAATCGAGGATGATCTATAGATCATACAACCTTTCCTAAGACTCATAGGCAATTTTATAATTTTCACACATGTATTAAATCAAGATTTATTATTTTCTATTCTTAATTTTAAGTATATGAACATTTTATTCCACTCTCCCAAAATATAATAAGAACTTTTAATATTTTAAAGTTAACCTTAGAATGATGATATAAAGTGGTTCCTGTCCTAATGAAGACTGCCTTACCTTTAGCACAGCTAGAAGAGCTCCAAGCTTATCTGTTTGTGTCAGTTTCATCTTCCCACCATTCAGAAGTGACTGTATACCTTTTAGTGCATTTTGTAACAACTACCGGGGAAAAGGAGACACAGTTAAAAGGTGGAATAAAATGTGGTTGTCCAGAGATTAACTTTCTAGCACCACTTGGGATGGAAGAGGAAAAGTATCTAGATGATGAAAAAAACCTTTAAATGCACACATATATACACAAAGCAGAGATGAAGATCCAGAGAAGAGACCTAATGGATTACAGGAATTATTTTCTAAAAGAAAAGAATATTCTTGAGTGGTCTTATTGTAATTGTACATGTTTATGAACCAGTAAGTACAAATGGAGAGCAAGAAAAAAATAAAAAAGAAAGGATGTTTAGTGGGAAGAATGTGGTAAGAAAATGAAAAAAATGGCAGCAGAGACTAGAAGTTGGCAACTTGAACAGCTCCTAAAGGTAAGGGATATTATGTGGGGACAAATGATACATAATAAAAACTTGGTTTCTGGACACCAACTCTGAGTAAGATTGACTTCTGGACTCGGTAATCTCATTTCTAGGGCTCCATCCTTACGAGATACTCCCCACATTAGGAGAATGTGAACTACAGTGTATTTGAAATAATAGAAAAACTGAAAAAAAAAGACCCATCAATTTTCTTCAATTATGAGGATTATATAAGAAGTTAACCCTTTGCTAAATGTGAAACTCAACACAATAATAGCCGGCACTTTGCCAAGCACTTTAAATGCTTTATTTCATATACTTCTAGTAAGAACCCCACAATGCAGTTACCTAAGTCCCATGCCAAAGAGGAACATGGAGCCTCTAAGAAGTTAAGTAATTTTTCAGAGGTCTCCCCATTAGAAAGCATGAGGAGCATTAATAAGTACTAAAAAGATATCTAAGTGATATTACATTTTAACAAAACTAGGAAGTTTAAAAGCAGCATATTATATATGATCCCATTTCATTTATATATAGAAAAAATATCTGAGGACACAGAGAACAAATTGTCTCTAGTAGTTATATCTGAGCAGAGGATGACTTTAAGGGAATTTTTCCCCATCTCAGATCTATAATGTTTGAAATAGGTCACTCTGAATTTAAAATAAGTTAACAAACTATCTTTTGCATCAGATTTAGAAAAAAAAAGAAATACAATTATTACAGATATTGCTGAAATCCCCTTTCTTCCCTTTCATCTTAAAGATAGCCACTGGCCTAAAAGTGTATCACTTTTATACTCAGGAGGAAAAGGAAAAAAGACAGGTTCCTCTAGAACTGCAAAACAAAAACAAAAACCAAATAAAAACAACCTCTTGTAATTTAAGCCCTGAAGGTAAGATTTCAGTCTTTTTAAGTTATAAACATTCCACTTATATACATATCTCAAGACAGAACTAATATGGCAGCTCAATTAAACTCTTCAGTAACAGCCTCTGTTCTTCTGCTTCTAGACGCATCTGATCTTCATAAGATCAGTCATAGTCTACTTACCATGCAAAATGTGACGTCATCCATATCAGACGATTTTAGAGATTGTAAAGTGGTCAAGAAAGCTTGGAAGCAGATATTTTGGTAGGGCTCCTCCAAGTATGGCTGTCCTGGCACACTAAAATACATCCAGAGAAAACAACTCCAACTCAATATCCTTTGAATTGGAGCTTGCAAACGAATTAAAAATAGCAGTGACACAGACCAATAGAGTCAGAGTATACTCTTGGATATAACTGTCTACAGAATATTTTGTTCTTTGGTTAACTGATTACTGGTATGGGACAGGCATAAGGCTAAAATGAATATGAAGGAGGAAAAGTGGATTCCATAGGGAAAGGTGACCACAGTTTGTACAAGAAGAAGTATGGAGAAAGAGAAATCTTTCATAGTTCTGTTTTTCAGTTCTAAGAGGGAAATAATGTAGACAGGTCCTGTCAAGCTAGAATCGCGCAGCTGAACCTGCCTTCCCAGATACTGGATAACACAGTGCTATGCAGAGACAAGTCAAGTTTGTATTGCTCATTTTCTATTGCATATTGCATGAATTTAGGGTAAGCAGCTAGGACTAGTTGCATCTCTTAAAAGAGTGAAAATTGGTTTTGACAGATAAATCTCACCAGAGCTTGAATTCATATAAACATATCCTTCTAAAAACTTAATGGTTTAAATTTTCACCAACAGAAAATAAAAACTTTGACACACTGTACTTTTACCATATTTTAGGGATTTTTTTCCCCTTCATTTCTTTTTAGGCAATATTAAAATTAATGGTATAAGATGATTTTATTAGCAAAGTACATGGGAAATGCAAAAGTTGGCTCTGGCTTCAGACAGATGGAACCACCTACAAAGGGCCCAAGAGAGGCCCTATCTTATTACTGCTGGGAAACCTGATTGGATCCACATACCTGAGACATAAGTTTGCCATACAATGTACTGCAGCTCTCCTGACTTCAAGATCAGACTGAGCCAAGTCACTCAACTTCGTCAAGATTCCAGTCTTGCCTAGCAAGTCTGGGAGGTACTAAAACAAAATAACAGGCAATGTTGGTCAAAGAAAAGCTTACAGGAAAACATTACTCTTTAGACAGTACTCATTTTTTCAAAACTAAGGAGCAGTTAAGCACCAAAAGACTAGTGGTTAGATAGCTCTCTCAGACGGATACGCAAAGACATGTGAAAGAACATCCGTAAGGATTATCACCCCCATGCTTTAGTGTTGGCTATATCACTGATGGGAAATGATCATAATAATGATTAACATTCACTGAGTACCATGTACTTAACAAGTATTATCTCACTTCATGCTCACAGCAACTATTTTACACATGAAGAAACAAGGCTCAGAGTAGGGAATATGGAATGCTCAAAGTTACAAATCTCATCAGTGGCAGGACAGAAACCTGAACATAGATCTGTTGTCCAGAGCCTGTGCTCCTAGACTTTCTTTTTCTTTTCTTTTTATTTTTTTTGAGATAGAGTCTCACTGTGTTGCCCTGGGTAGAATGCTATGGCATCATCATAGTTCACAGCAACCTCAAACTCTTAGCCTCAAGCAATCCTCCCTCTTTTGCCTCCCAGAATGTTAGGATTACAGAATAGTTTAAACTACCTTTTGACATTTTGAGCCATTGCAGTAAACCAGAGCTGCCATGGCTTGCAGAATTTCCATGTGTGTCCAGGAACTACACTGTTGAATAGCCGAGATAGTATATGGCAACAGGAAATCCAGGTTCTGTTCATCAACAATCACCTACCAACAGAGAAAAAAGTATATATGATCTAACTTTGAAAAAATATTCTTATGCTTTTACAAATATGTATGCTTATCTGAATCAAGCTGTGTAAGAGAATGTGTTTCCCTCTTTAGTGTGTCAAAAGGTTCTGCTCCAAAGGCCTATGAAGTTTGAACAAGATAGGGGCCTTGTCCCTGGCCTATGGTTTTGCTCACTTTTTCCTCTTTAGTCCCCCTAATCAAAGTAGAACCTTGTAACTTCTTGAACTGACCAGTCATTGGAAGTTATAAACACAAAGATATGAGACTCAATCAACTGAATTTAATTCAATGAAATTGCCTTATACACAATAAACATAAATACATCTGCTAAACAGCTACTACGTCTCTAGCATGATATGGGGGGACAGAACATAAAGAGAGGGATATCCTGCCTTCATGGAGTTTATAATTTTGTTAGGACAGAATAATCCAAGTATCAATTCTTAGACAATGAAGACAAACCGTCATCAAATGCTACAAGCAGTCAGGAACTTTCCCAATTACCAGTATTATAAAGACAATATACCTGAGCATAGTAAACATGCAGAAGCTACCCTACATCAGTTTGAAAAATTCTAAACTTGAAAGAAAAACAGCCCTATTTCATGGAGCAGACACTGTTGGTTACCTACCAGCATCTATTTCCTCTCTCCCTGCTATAGGAGTTTGGATTCTATTTGGATGCCCATATGAGCATCCCACATGAGACCCAAAAGTAAATGCTAATTAGTCTAAGAGTGATTCTCAACCGGAGCAATATTAACCCCTAAGAAACACCTGTCAATGTCTGTAGATACTCAATATATGCCAATAACAAAATAATGCAATTATAAGAGTGCTCAAACATGACTTGTATTCATCTTTTGTTATTGGTCTATATTGGGTATTACAATTTTAATAGTTTTTTTCTTTCTTAAAATGTGTATACACTTCTGTGGCACCCTCTGTATTTATTCTGCATGGGATGCCTGAAAATGAGGCAGCCATCTCATGACTATAAGAGATGCTGGCTCAGGATAACCCATATATTGGGGATGGCAGAACAGAAAAATGCCAGTTAGCCTCTTATCAAGAGCCCTCTTGAGCTGTCTCCCTTGTGATCTTTTACTGTTTAGCTACTCAGGGTTGGCTTCTCTGTTTCTTTCTTTTTTTCTTTTTAGAGACAGAGTTTCACTTTGTTACCCTATGTAGAGTGCTGTGGCATCACAGCTCACAGATCACAGCAACCTCCTGCTCTTAGGCTGAGGCGATTCTCTTACCTCAGCCTCCTGAATAGCTGGAACTACAGGC
>NW_003852489.1:7499236-7503803 GCF_000181295.1 Otolemur garnettii
CACCTTAGGTGTATGTGGCTGGCGCCTTAGCCGCTTGAGCCACAGGCACCGAGGCCACAGCTGTAGTATTTCAAGGCATTTACTTATTCTCAGAGTTCATGATCTGAATTCTACAGTTACACACGTGATTACCTGTAATCTGTTAAGTAAATGGTGGATAAGCTGAGACACTTTGCTGACAAGGTGATTCTGGTTAAGAGGCACCAATCGGCAAGCCTGGACAAGAAGAGCACTAACACCCTATCAAAAAAAAAAAAAAAAGACAAAGAAAAGGTAATATAGTTATTAGGCAAGTGAAAATCCCCAAACACAGCCAAATGGGAAAATAAAAGGGAATGTTCACACTCAAGAATGGGAAATGACGAAATCAGAGGCAGAAAGTAGGGAAAAAAAGAAAACAGAAGTAACAGAACAAAAATAGGATGTGCCAAAATAGAAGGAAAAGAAACAATTAAAAAAAGGGAAAGAATCAATATGGTGTTTGTCAGGCTAAATACTTCAGTCTCTACATATGTAGAGATAGTATAATTAAATAACCAAAGACTTCCAACATCTATAAAAGCATACACTGAAGTTAAAAATACTAAAAAGCAAGCAAACCAGATTTTCAATGCCACTGGGAAAATCAGACATGATACCTGTATGTGTTTTTTGAATAATTAAAGAATTATAGGGGAGAAAAGAGGGAGGGAACCTATTTGCAAATCACCTTATTCATTCATCCATTGATGTTTATAAAAGGCTCTGAGCACCTACTATATGCCAGAGAGTGTGCTACATTATTGGGCTCCAAAGGTGAAAACAAAGAGCTCACAATCTAGTGAAGGAGACAGAAACATACAAAAATAATTAAAATAAGGTGAATTAAGTGCTGAAAAACTTAAGTACAAACTCTATGAGGAAATAGTAATGAGGGAGGCTTTGTGGAGGTGATTTTAAAGCAGAATCGGTAATGATTTGAAAGATGAGTAGAAATTTACCGCCGACAAGGCACTGAAAAACACTGCAAGCCAAGGCAATGGAGCATACAAAGACTTTGGAGATCTGACTTTGGAGATCTGAAACCCCCTTAGATGCCTGAAGTATAGCAAGTTTTAAATGATTGCACACAGGGGACAAATGGGGGAGTAACAGGATGGCACAAATTTTTGTTGCAAAAAACCAAGTTATACAAATAAAGCAAAAGTCCCCTGACTATTGCCTTAATCTCACTCTACTCCCTAGTGACACACACTGTTATTCTGTTGTTAACTCTTTTGAACCTTTTTCTTCGCATATATAAACATACACATATTTTTAAATTCCCCCTCTGGCTCCATACTGGTCTCATTCTGTATGAATTATTCTTCAACTTGCTTCAGCCATTTGCCATTTATGCATTGAAGACCTTATCAAATCATATTTTTTTACATTTATGATCAATTTTTTTTTCTACCCAAGAAAAGATCACTTGGCAGCAAAGACTGGCTTAGAGAGGAGCTGGGCTGAAGGGGGAACAGTCCAGGCAAGAGTCCCTGTGCCCAAGGCCTAAGGCACTAGCAATGGAGAGAATAGAGAGGGGATGGACTGAGAAACATTTATGAGAAAGATTCTGAAGAACCTGGATTGGAAGGATCTGGGACAAAGGAAAGGGGAAGAGCCAGTGTTTGCATCTTGTATAACTCAGTGGATAGTACGTGTGTTGGGCTGTGGGTGGGATGGAGTGTGTGTTTGGAGCTACTGTATTCATCTTTAGGAACTGCTGAGTTTGAGACGCCTGTGCAAGCAGTCAACTGCCACCGTCTTTCCTAGACGGCCATGGTATAACTAGATCAAGAGTTAGTGAATTCAGTAATTCGAGGTCTGATGTATTTAAGTAAGATTACTCAGAGTGAAAAGAACTTCTAAAGAAGAGGCAGGGGTGTGCAGGAATAGAAAATGTGGGACTCTGTGATAGACTTAGTTTCCAATCCGAACTTTTGTCCTTGCCAGCAATATGACATTGGACTCTTACGAGCTTCACTATTTTCATGAGTAAAAAAGACCTAATAATAATAGGTCAACATTCTAAGATTCCTGAACTATGCAGGGCAAAGTACAGTACACAGACTGTGTACCAAGTACTCCATAAACAGTGGTAATGGACTTTATCAACAAAGTGTTTTAGATGTATAGAAAGGGAGCAGAGCGAGGGCAACAGGCAGGCAGTACCAGAGATGAGACCTGACATCAGAGCAGAAGTCATCAAGTTGGGTTTTGAAGAATGCGAGTCGGTCAACAACTGCAGGCTCTCCCAGATCGAGAACAAAGAACGGGCCACGGTCGGAGGAAGCAAGCGAGCCTGAAATTAACACATCTGGAGCTGGGGAGCCCGGCAGTAGGAATAGACTGAAAAGGCAGCTGGGTTCTCAGAAGGGTGGGGCCCGGGCCAGCAGGCGCGGCACTCGCCATCCTCCGGCTCCCCGCCTACCTCCGGGGCCACGCCGCTGCCCTCGCTGAAGTTCTCAGAGATGAGCTGGTCGAACAGAAGGTGGATCTCGGTGCGGGCGGAGCTGCTGTCATCCGGGCGCAAGGCACAGAGCCTGGCGGACAAGCGCCAGAACCCATTGTCTTGCTCTGGGGTTGGCTCCCGCGGAGCCTCCCGCGGCAGCCCACAAGGGAGCGAGCCGGCCACTTGCACCGCCGCCATCTTTTCTACAGAGGGTCACAGGGAAATACTTCCGGGGCATTCCCTGGCTCAGCGCGCCAGTCCCGGAAATACCTTCTAGGGGTTCGAATGGAACCCCGCGGTTTCTAGGACGACTGGATTTCTCAGGCTGGTACTCTACAAGTGTTTGTCAGAAATTAGCTTGGAGGTTTTTCGCCGCTCACTCCTCCTTGAGCCCTGACTGAAAAGGGAGGTCTCTATTTGTCCTCCCAGAAAGGTCTTGTAGAACTTGTAGAAAGTTTGTTCCTAGGCAGGGCTGACATGACTCTATTTAATACTAGAGTCACAGGTGCGGGTCGAAGTTGGAGAAAGCTACTGAGAGGGCAGTAGCGGAAACCGCTAGTTCTAAGACATTCTTCTTACGCAGTATTATAGCTCCTGCACAGTATTATTCCTCCCGGAATAAAGGCTACATAACCCCGCATGCCTCGCAGTTATCAGTAGCTGTGGGATTAGAAT
This sequence comes from Otolemur garnettii, assembly GCF_000181295.1. Classification (NCBI taxonomy): domain Eukaryota; kingdom Metazoa; phylum Chordata; class Mammalia; order Primates; family Galagidae; genus Otolemur; species Otolemur garnettii. Next base: position 7,502,382 of record NW_003852489.1, read on the forward strand.
CTGGCCGATGGAACCCAGGACAGCTCTCTCTGCTTCAGTGACAGCTCACTGCACTCTGTTTCCTTTTCCCAGTGTGAATCCTCCCGTGGATCGTGAAGCACCTCATCCCGCTAGAAAAGTAACCTCGGAGTTCAAACTGAAATTTAACAGATAACCGAGGAGAGGGATGGAAAGCTTTTGTTTAATGGTTAAAGAATTTCTGTTTGTGGTAATAAAAAGTGTTCTGAGATAGTGGTGATGGTGGCACAGCACGGTGATATAAATAATTATTGCCACTGAATTATGCTCTTAAAATGATTAAAATGGCAAGTTATATGCTATATATATTTAAATCACAATAAAAATATGGAGAAAGAAATTATCCTTTTCCAATTAAAAATAAATTATTCGAAATGACGTTCTTGTTTAAAATGAAAATATATATATATAACCTGCCTAAGGGGGGCCCACATACCTCAAGATTTTCTGAAACCTTAAAGGCAAGAAGCTGGAAAATAAAATAGCCATTTTAAAAGCTGTGATTAGATTTCAGCCTTTTGGAGGTGAAGGCTTGACTTTTGCTTTAAGGCAGAATGGGAAAGCCATCTTTAGGGCCTTTGGGTTTTGCAAATACAAAGCAAATCTTAATCCCCAGCTCTTAAGGAAAACCTTGAAGTCACCTGAGTGTATGTTTTATCCTGAAATTAAACACTCTGTTCAACAATGAAAACTAGGGGCATGGTTTAGCAGAGCTAGTCTGATGACTTTGGGCTTTGGGGGGAAGAAATGTTTATTTTTGTTTGGATTTAGATTCTATCATGCTTATGTATTTTGTGTGTGTGTGTGTGTGTGTGTGTGTGCGCGCGCATTGGTTTTTATTCTTGTGTTGTGTGTGTGTTTATGTTTTATTTGTGCATGTATGTGGGTGTGTATTTGTGATATTATTTGTTCAGAGAGCAGAAGCTAAAACCTAGTCATTGGTTTTAGTCTGGGTTCCCTGAAAGCAAAGCCTCAGACAAGGTTAATAAAGGAATGAACCAAAAAGAAGGAAAGAGAATCAATATTAATATGTGCTATTGAGTTGGCTCTTGCAAGGGTTTGCTGAGAAACTTCGTGGAATGCTCTCAAAAGCCTCTCCTGGGGAATGTAAAGGGGGGAGCATTTATCTGTCAGCTTTTGACTTCTGTGGTCAAGTGTTGCCCAACCAGGCACTAATGCTCTGGTGCTTCTAGGATAAGCATCCATGAGTGCTTGGTGGTTCCTGCAGGAGTTTCCACTTTGTATAGTCAAAGAAACTCTGAGACAAAAGTGAAGAGTGTGGGATACTAGGGTCTCTGTCTGAGGTTAGGCTCTGACAGGTTATACCTGTGCTAAGCCAGAGGTGCCTGAGAGAAACTGGCTACTGTAGCAATGGTTATGTAAGAGTGCATGACCAAGAGTATT
>NW_003852489.1:7504615-7506535 GCF_000181295.1 Otolemur garnettii
CCCGGGCTGGGGATTCGAACCCGCCACCTTAGGTGTATGTGGCTGGCGCCCCAGCCACTTGAGCCACAGGCACTGAGCCTATTTCACACCTTTGTTTATTTCCTTCAGAACATTTACCACAATCTGTAGTTATCCTGTTTAATCGGTCATTTATTATCTGTTTTCTCCTCCAGAATGTGAGCTTCATGAAGGCATAGATCCCATCTCTCCCATCTACTGTTGTATCCCCAGTGCTAGCACAGTACCTGGGATGTGGTAGATAGCCCGCAATACTTGTTGGCAGAATGAATGAATTATTTATTCATGGCTCCCCTATTTGTAATCCATTGGTTGAAGTGAAAATCAAATGAGATGTTTGTGAAAATGTTCTGTAAATCTTAGCACCCAAATGAGGTAGATAATGGTGTATTATTATTATTCTCCTTTTACAGGTAAGGAAACGATACCAGAGAGTTTCAGTGGCTTTTCAAGAGCCACACAGGCAGTGAATAGGTTGAAATTAGATTGCATTCCAGGCCAACTAAATCTTAAGTCTGTGATTATGGAGAACATAGACCAGAAATTATAAGCCCATATTTTAATCTCCCACATTGTGTAATGGGAAAAACCAGAAGAGAGGGGCTTGATATCAGTAGCCAAATTACACTTTGAATTAAGAAAGGCTAGGAAGGGGATTGGCTTTGGGTTCTGTCCTACAGTCTCACAAAATAAAGACTAAGTGTCATCAGCCTGTCTGTTTGGTAATAGTCCCACTTATCCATGGATTCACTTTCCATAGTTTTAGTTACCTACCACCAATTGCAATCTGAACATATTATATAGAGAATTCCAGAAATAAATAATTCATCAGTTTTATTTTATCTATTTATTGATTTATTTATTTGAGGCAAAGTCTCACTTTGTTGCCCTTGGTAGAGTACTGTGGCATCACAGCTCACAGCAACCTCAAACTCTTGGGCTTAAGCAATCATTTTGTCTCAACCTCCCAAGTAACTAGGACTACAGGCACCTGTCACAATGCCCAGCTATTTTTTTGTTGCAGTTGTCATTGTTGTTTAGCAGGCCCGGGCTGGGTTGGAACCCACCAGCCCTGGTGTATGTGGCTGGTGCCCTAACCACCAAGCTATGGGCACCGAGCCGAATTCATCAGTTTTAAATTGTGTGCTGTGCAGGCACAGGGCTAATGGACAAGTAGTTTTCCCTGAAAGCCCCTCCATGACAGGGCAAAGGTCAAAGGCGGGCCATCCATGTCTACCCCCTTGGGGGCCTGAAGGTGGCTAAAGCAGGAGAAATGGCTTGCACTGAGAAGGGTCACTTGGGAAGTCTGTGCCCTGGGCAGGCGAAGACCTTTGGACTCCAGATGGACAGTTTAGATTAAGGAAGTTAGAACAAGAAAGAACTTACTCTCCCCATGCCTGTCTCTCATACATTATCTGGCCATTTGAGAACTTTCCATACCTTATGTCTCTGCTTACTCAACCATTACCTTTGCTCTCTGTTCTTGGGGATAAGGGTCTTGCTTTTATCTTAACCTCCCTGCTTGCATTCCTGCCCGTGTATATTCTATATTCATTTGGAGCACAATAAAAGGAGCCAATGGACACTGAGCAGAGGCTGCACAATCTTGACTTGCCATCAGGCAGTAGGGTCTGTGTATGCTGCTCTGAGCTGTCAAGATTTTATGTACTAAAACTGTGTGCGAGAGTCCCTTTCTTCCCCAGCGCCATCTCTCTTGCAGATCACTGGCCCAGGTTGGGGTCCACCGCAAGCCCAACAGTGTGCCATTCTGACTAGTGTGATCTTGTACCAGCTAGCTCTGTCCTACTCTTCCTCCCTTTATCCAGTGTACCCGTGCCATATATGTTACCCGCCCCTCAGTCACTGTATTAGTCCACTTTTGTTGCTATAAAGGAAATACCC
>NW_003852489.1:7508571-7510444 GCF_000181295.1 Otolemur garnettii
TATAGCCATTATTAATAATGCAAAAATAAGAAATATCCTACATGTGTATTAGTGGAGGTGGGTAAGTGTCCAACATACATGATGGACTTCCATAAGGCTATTAAAGATGATAAGATAGAAACATCAGTATTGCTATTAAAAGTTGTTTGATAGCTATTATCAAGAAATCAGAATAGGTACAAGATTATCTCATTTCCTATAAATACTGTATATCTGTGTGTGTTTAAAATATGGACGAAAATGTTAAAAAGACATTATTTGGGGGGTGAAGGTTTATATGTGATTGTTATCATTTTGTTTAAATAGTCTGATTGTTCTCCAGGATATACTGGGTCAGGAAATCATTTTAAAGGTCTGGAAACCACTGCCCTGCAATGGATGCATCTTTTTCTTGGGAAGAGTGAGTGAAGAGGGAGGCAGGTAGGTTTCTGTCCCTTTGGGGCCAAGTGCACAACCCACTTGGGTTGCACAAGGTTTGGGGAAGTGAGAAGGGCCTGATGATTTTACCTGATTTTACCAATAAAGAAGGCCCTTCTTTATTGGGAAACACAGCTATGGCCACACCCATTGCTGACACAGCGCTCCCCCAGGTCACAGTCCCAGTCACCTGTGCAGAACTCAGTACAGGTGCCTATGGAAGAACAGAGCAACAAATAACTGTCATGCTTTAGGTGCAAGTGCTGTGAGGATAGCCCTTGATTAACGAGTCAGTTCCACTTTTTTCTTTTAGTTCCGTATTTAATATAATGTGTAAATGATTACTGGCAAAATAATATTCATTGATGTCTTGTATATTCCAGTTAAAAGAAATGCATTCACATAATCTCAAAAAAGTAAGGTCTACTTTAGAGATGGGGATACTTGTATTCATGGAGGGGAAGTGCAAAGAAGCCCACTTAAGTATCTTCACTTGCCCCCTCTTCAGGGAATGGAATGGAGAAGGGGAGATTCATGTTTATCAAGGGTGTCTGTAGTCACTCTATACAGTGAGTCTTACCCCATTTTGTAGGTGGGGCAGCTGGGGCTTACAGAGGTGTCTTGCCCACCAATAGGTACATATGTGCCTGGTCCAGATCTACCTGGACCTTTGGCTTGAGCTCCCTCTGCTGACCCCCAAAGTGAAACAGATCCTGGCCTTAAGAGTGTATCTTCAAATTCCAGGGAATTACTCTTGACCTAAGCAGAGGCCCCCAAAGTTCCCAGAGCATCAAAGCTGGTCTTTGAGGAACAATGAAATAGGTCTAAAAAGCTGGGCAAGCAACTGCTCCTCAACAAAGCAGACAACAGCATATAGTGGGGGCAAGAAGCCCCATTCAGTAAATGATGCCAGGAAAATCAGATAGCCACATGCAGATGAAACAGGACCCCCATCTCTTACCACTTCAGAAATAATTAAAGGTGGATAAAAGACTTAAATATAACATGAAATCACAAAGATTCTAGAAGAAAATGTACGAAGACTTTTCTAGACATCCACCTAGGCTAAGAATTTATGACTAAGACCCCAAAGACAATTATAGCAACAACAAAAATAAATAAATGGGCCTTGGTTAAATTAAAAGGCTCTTCACAGCAAAGGAAATACCCAATAGAGCAAATAGACAACCTGTCTGGGAGAAAATAACTTACACATCTGATAAAGGGCTAATATCCAGAATCTACAAAGAACTCAAAACAAATCAGCAAGAAAAAAACAACCTCATTAAAAACTAGGCAAAGGACATGAGCAGAAGCTTTTCAAAAAAGGATATACAAATGGCCAAAACACTAAACATCACCAATCATCAGAGAACTGCAAATTAAAACAACAATAACACACCAACTTACCCTTCTTGGAATAGCTATTATTCAAAAAATAGACAGTGGGGTGCAT
>NW_003852489.1:7510464-7512081 GCF_000181295.1 Otolemur garnettii
ACCCAATAGAGCAAATAGACAACCTGTCTGGGAGAAAATAACTTACACATCTGATAAAGGGCTAATATCCAGAATCTACAAAGAACTCAAAACAAAACAGCAAGAAAAAAACAACCTCATTAAAAACTAGGCAAAAGACATGAGCAGAAGCTTTTCAAAAAAGGATATACAAATGGCCAAAACACTAAACATCACCAATCATCAGAGAACTGCAAATTAAAACAACAATAACACACCAACTTACCCTTCTTGGAATAGCTATTATTCAAAAAATAGACAGTGGTGTGCATGCAGAGAGAAAGGAACATATATTTATACACTATTGGTGGGACTGCAAATTAGTACAACTGCTATGGAAAACAGTATGGAGAGTCCTGAAAGTACTAAAAGTAGAATTACCATTTGATTCATCAATCCCATTGTGGGGCATCTACCAAGAGGAAAAGAAATCATTTTATCAAAAAGATACATGCACCTAAATGTTTACTGCAGCGCAGTTCACAGTCATAAAGATGTAGAATCAACCTAAGTGCTCATCAATTCATGAGTGGATTAATAAAATGTGATAAATATACATATATATATAGAGAGAGAGCATGGAGTACTATTCAGCCATAAAAAGGGATGAATTAATGTCTTTTGCAGCAATTTAGATCTAACTGGAGACCATTATCCTAAGTGAAGCATCTCAGGAATGGAAAAACAAACACTACATCTATGCTTTAATAATTTGGAACTAATTGATGGACACACATGGGAACAGAGAGAAGTAAATACCATTGGAAATCAAGAAGGTGGGAGGGGAAATGAGAGGAGGGGTTCCTACCTAATTGGAACCTATCTATTCAGGTGATGAGAATAGTAATAGACTTAGCTTAAGCATTATCAAAGCTAACCATGTAATAAAAACATTTGTATCTCCTTAATCTTTTGGAAAAAAAAAATAGCAGCTGGTTAGGACCACACAGGAACTTCTAGCAAACTGTATACAGATCTGGATGAATGTGTGCTTTGATTTGTTTGGCTATCACTGGGAATTTCTTTACCTGATTCTGTTGCTGGACCTTTCTGGGACTTTGTTTCCTCATCTGTAGGATGGGGCCCTTGGGAATAGCAGGGGAAACGGGGTTCATTCTCTAGTGTCAACTAACATCAATAGAAGTGGCTATCTCTAATGCTATGTTGAGAACAGCCAGGCATCTTTCCCAGGCTGAAAGAGAAAGAGTGCTGTGATTGAGGGGTGTAGGAAGGGGGACTAGTGGGATGTCTACAGTGTATTTGTAGACCACAGAGAAAATCACTATGAACCTGCATGCTTGTAGTAGCTGTTGTTGATTTGTGGGGAGATGGTCGAGGAACCCTTATTCCACCCAGCAGTTTGGTCACTTATTAGGTATTTATCTTGATTTCTTACTATGCCTAAAGCATGGAAGAAATTATTCAAGACATACAAAGATGAAAGACAAGAAGCTTAGAGTCTGACACCTAGAGATAAGACTTAAATTTAGAGTCAGTGCAGCTGCTAAAAACAAGCATGGTGGTGCCCATAACTCAGTGGGTAGGGCACCAGCCACATATACTGAGGCTGGTGGGTTCTAGCCCAGCCAGGGCCACCTA
>NW_003852489.1:7512594-7516709 GCF_000181295.1 Otolemur garnettii
GTGGCTGGCGCCTTAGCCGGTTGAGCTATAGGCGCCGAGTCAGAAAAAGTGAGTCTTGAAGTACAAGAACCTTTTAAAGACAAAATTGAAGGGCATGGTCAAGAGAAGAGAAAAGAATTAATAGCAAAAGTCCATGAGGGAAATGCAACCGGGCTGTGATTAGGGTGAAGCAATAGAGACACCTAGGGCTAGGGTGACCAGACGTCCCACTTTTGGTGGGACAGTCCTGATTTTTAACAATTTGTCTTGTGTCCCATTGCGTTTTTAAAAAGTCCCGATTTTTGGAAAGAATGCATGAACAGGCAGGAGAACAGTAAGGGAATATACGGTTTTTGGCTGCCATGTGGCTATTTTGCCAGGATATGAGTTTTATATTATTTTTGTTAATTTTACACTGTTAAACTGTAATAATAACAAATAATTGTTGAGAAGTGATTATCGAGAACTGCTTATCAAAGTTTGCATTGTTGTCGGGCCCCGCCCCCCGCCTGGCCCCGCTTCCCATCAGTGGTGTCCCGCTTTACCAATGTTAAAATCTGGTCACATTACCTAGGGCACAAAATTTAAGCAGGACCTTCCACATCTCTGACAGTAAGTGTCTCTTTCAATTTTGCACCTGGGTACTTTACTTGCCTCACTTTTCACTGAAATACAAGAAATTAAGATGGACTGGCAAATGGAAAGCTGGGTAAATGTTAAGAAATAGCTGGAAATTAACCAGGAAAAGTAACAAGGGGACAAAGTTACAAATGGCTAGAAGATCTCAGGGACCTTAGGAGTTTGGATTTGGTTTGATAGATCTAGAGGGGGATCTTGTGACTGTTTGCTTGGGAAGAGTATTCAGTGTGAGAACACAGAACGATCCCAATTAGATATGCAGGCAAATTGCAGGAGGGAGACAAGAGAAGGGCAGGGAGAATTGTAGAAGTTCTTTCTACAGCCCCAACTTGGGATACTCAGGGCTAGAAATACCATGTGATAATGAGAGGTGGGAAGGGATGGAAGGAATTTACATGAGAGACAGTTTCAAAGAGTGGACAGTATTTGGTGACCAGTTAGATGGGGGGAAAGCATGAAGAAGAGAGAGGGTAATAGTTGAGTGCAATAATATTTAGAGAGAATAAAACAGTGAAAGATAACCCAGGGGAAAAGAAAGTTTGAGAATTGTGGGGCAGCACACAATGTCAGAGGTTAAAGACTTTGGCAGCTGAGGAGTCAAGCGATTTGTCAACCAGATCTGAGAGAGAAAGTTTCAGGAGAGTGATAGGGCAGGAATCGAGGCTGTAGTCAATCTTCACGGGGTTGAGGAATGAGTTACAGGGAAGTAAAGGCAGAGAATTCAGATTACTCCTTTAAGAATGTTGGTGGTAAAAGGAAGAGATTGAGATGATTAATATTTAACAGATTAAGAAAATATTTCCTTTAGGTGCTCCAATCTGTTTGTAGAAGAGAGGAAGAAACTGGTGGAGGCTTGGGCCTGTGGCTCAAGCCAAAATACAAAATAAATACAAAAACAAAATAGCCAGGCATTGTGGCAGGTGCCTGTGGTCCCAGGTACTTGGGAGGCTGAGGCAGTCAGTAGACTTGCTTGAGCCAAGGAGTTGCAGGTTGCTGTGAGCTGTGATGCCACAGCACTCTACTCAGGGGGATAGCTTGATGCTCTGTCTCAAAGAAAAAGAAACTGGTGGAGTGGGCGATGGAGGGTGGCTGATGAGGGGATGAAGGGGGAGAAGTGGGGAGTAGATGGAGCAGTGACCCAGGGAAAGGAGGGGGACAAAGCAGAGGTAGAAGAAGAGAGATTCTGCTCTGGGGAGCTGAGTTTACAGAGCTTTCCTTCTTTCCTTTCTTTTCCCCCACCCCACACACAGTGGTCGCTGAAGTCCCGTTTCCTAGCTCCCTCATTCAGAGAACGGGGCTGCCTACTGCCTGGACTCACCAAAAATGTTCCTTGGCCTCTCTGAAGCCTGAAGCTCTTGCACCTGCAGGATGAAGATGAAGAGGATCACCAGGAGGAGGAGGCCAGCCCACTTCATGTTGCTGTTGGAAGTTTCTGGTGCAAATGCAGCATGGCTGAGAGCAGCTAAATTTATACCCTTCAAAGCCAGGGCGGGGTTGGAAACTGTAGAAGCCCAAGGCCAACTCAGAAACTGCTTGTCCGGGAGAACAGCCATCCACTGTATGTAACCCTGGGTAATGCCACGTTAGCTAAGTAACCTGCCAAGGGAACACCCTCCTCCAACTGGCAAAGAAGTCTCCCAAATTAGAAAAGCTGTGCATGATAGATAAAAAAGGGGTGGGTGGGGAGGCAGAACAATGAACTTTTATTGTGTGAGGTTTTTTTTTGAGACAGTATTACTCTGTTGCCCCAGGCTAGAGTGTCGTGATGACAGCCTAGCTCTAGCACCCTCACACTGCTGGGCATAAGCGATCCTCAGGCCTCAGCCTCTTGACTTGTTGAGACTGCCATGTGGAGCTAATTTTTCTATTTTTTGTAGAGACAGGGGTCTTGCTCTTGCTCAGGCTGGTTTTGAACTCCTGACCTCAAGCAATCCTCCTCCTCAGCCTCCCCAAGTGCTAGGATTACAGGCATGTGTGCCTGGCCTCTTTGTGTACTTTCATTCACCCATTCATTTTCAGGGTGAGTAATGTCTGCTCTGAGCCTGGCATTTGCCAGGCTTGAGGAGAATGTCCTCAGAGAATGATAGTCTAGGAGCTACGTGCTAGGTGGCAAGGGTGCAGTCTGCTCTTTCGCTTCTCCCTTCCCTGGCACTGCAGGCCTGGCACTTTTGGAATTGAGGACAGGGAGAGGCCTAGGAGAACCTGCACAGATGCTCCTCTGTGTCCTGAGGCAGTGGAGAGGTGACCTCAGCCTCCTTCTGCCTTGGTCTAATTCTCTGTAGGCCTCCATGATGCATGCAGTTTTCTGGCACTAGAGTTCCATTTCATCTCATCCAACTTTCTTTCTGAGAACCCAGACTCTGACTGTACATATTAAAAATTCCTCCAGGATGTCTCTCATCCTGCAGCTCTGGGAGGGAACTGGGGTTGGGGTCATTTCTCACCTCGTGTAGGCACCCCTGATCTAGATGAGTGATTTTCTGAAACACTCCCCTTGTTTATTGGGGAGAGAGGAAGAGGAAGAAATACCCTCTTCCCTCCCCAGTGGTGGCAGGAATTTATGGGGGACATGTATAACTTTTGTCTATGAACACTGTCTTATAAGATACCTTAATGTGAGGTGAGGAGGATACCTGGGCTGGTTGAGGGTATCAAGATCTGTTTGCAACCCTTTTATAGGTCCCTAAGCCACTTTCTAGGTTTCATTTTAAAAAGTAAAGTACTTGTCATTTCATTAGGGGCACAGGTTCCTAATTCTATTATGCTTCATTTGTCATTATTCCTGAAGTGTGACCAGTTAGAGGTCCATTGACATACAACTGACCTCATAAGTCATTAGTACTCCAGGAGCAGGATTTAAGGGGTATGATTGTAGGCCATTCATAAAGCAATTTTGCAGGCTGTCTGAGCTCAATCCTCCCTGGCCCAAAGCTGAGATTGATTGATATCCAGTATGTCTCAGGCCCAAAGCCCGATCAACAGAAAAGTTTAGAGACTGACCTTAAGTGCTGAAAAGCTGACAGTGATATTCCAACTATGTAATTCCAAATTTAAAAAATGCTAAAACCTGACATAAAAATATTTTTGAAATTGTGTAAAACAGAAAGGTATGTTGGAATTAAACTCATTTCCTTTTAGATGTCCTCAAGTCTGATTTTACTTTAGGTGCCCTGTTTCGCTGGTGCCCTGAGCGCACAGCTAGTTTGTTGTTTGGGTTGCTTAGTGGGGCGTCCCTGTCCCCCCCTTTTTGTCCCTCACTCCCAGGCCTCCTCCACCCAGGCCCTCTGGCTGCTCCGGTTCCTAAACCTTAAAGTGCTTCATTCTTCTTTTTTTTTGAGACAGAGCCTCAAGCTGTCCCCCTGGGTAGAGGGTAGAGTGCTGTGGCATCACAGCTCACAGCAACCTCTGACTCCTGGGCTCAAGCAAGTCTCCTGCCTCCCAAGTAACTGGGACTATAGGTGCCCGCGACAATGCCTGGCTATTTTTTGGTTGCAGCC
>NW_003852489.1:7518986-7520486 GCF_000181295.1 Otolemur garnettii
TTCCAGGAAGAGACTCCGGGGCTTTTGCCAGTATTACTGTCAGCTCAATAGCTATTGGGCGCTTCATGGTTTCCATATAGAGAATAAGAAGCTGAGCATGTGACCACTTGGCCAGGGGCAGGTCAATAACATCACAAACAACCTTGCATAATCTCTTCATAAAGTGACAAAGAGCAAAGCCATTGTGTAGAGTGCACTGTCCCCACCCAAAGGGCTCCTGCTCCCAGCAAGAGGCTTTGCAACACGAAAGGGTCATTAGCAGCAATGAGGGGTGAGGACTCAGCTGTTCCAAATACCAGCTCCACTGCTCACTGTGCTCTGAAGCTAGATAAAGAATGACTCGCAGGTCAAGGTTACTGGCAGGGACTGCAGGATAAATCTGGGCACTGTGAGAATAATAAGCATGTGTCCTTCCACCTCCGCCTCTTCCTCCTCTGTCAGATCTAGAGAGTGTCTTAAGTAAGAACCTGAGCTCAGGAGCCACATCACCTGGATTCAGATCTTGACTCCAGCTTAGTAGCTGCAGGACTGACAGAAATCTCCCTTTTTGGTTTGTTTTCTTTTTTCTTTTCTATTTTTTTGGTTTTGAAAACCTACTTGTCTTTATCTTATGTTTTATTTTGTTTTTTATTTTTTTGATCACAATTACCAAAGCAGAATTTATTTTTTTCTGGCATAGATATAAAAATGAATTTGGAACAGCTTAATATTGCATCTTTTAAATTAATGTTGTCCTCTTTTCCCTCTGAACATTTCTCAAATGCAACAGAAAAGGAAGCTACCACTTGACTCTTATCATTCAAGACTAATGCCACCTTTGTCTGGACAAAAGGCCATGCAGAGGGTCCTTCTTCTCTGAGCCTGCTGCCTCTTGACTGGTTGTGTCCTAAGTTGAAAGCCTGAGGAGCAGAGGGCAGGAGAGGCCCCTCAGAGTTAACAGTGGCATAACTTCTGGTCCGTGAGTTTCCCCACTTCTCCCTTAACAGCCAAGGACCCTGGATCCATAGAGAGCTTTTTAGAGAGCTCAGCACAAAGGGAGATGAACTTTTTGAGATAGCAATTTGAGAAAGGGATATCATTTTATCTTTTTAGCCAGCATGATAAAAACTATAGCAATGACCATAACCTGGAACACTGGTAAGCATTTTATGAAATGTCTTAGTTCAGTCTATTATAATAGAATTCCATAGTTCGGGAGGCTTAAACAATCAACATGCATTTCTCAGTTTTCGAAGCTGAAAATCCTGTCTCTTGGGCATCAGTAAATCCAGTGTCTAGTGAGGACTCTTCTTGGTCTGTAGGGGGCCACCTCCTGCCAGATCCTCATGTGGAAGAGAGAGAAGTGTTTTAGTTTATTTTTTTTTTTTTTTGAGACAGCGCCTCACTCTGTCGCCCTGGGTAGAGTGTCATGGCATCATCACAGCTCCCAGCAACCTCAAACTCTTGGGCTCAAGCGATCTTCTTGCCTCAGCCTCCCAAGTAGCTGAGTCTACAGGTGCC
>NW_003852489.1:7521020-7522609 GCF_000181295.1 Otolemur garnettii
GCCTGAAGTCTCCTTTTTGATGGCAATACCAATGGGCAGAGATGGGCTGAGGTTTACTACACTCTACCTTCCACTAAGCTGGACTGGTGCATGTGCCCTGGGTGAAGACAAGTATTTGGAAGCTAGATCCTCATGGGAAGTTGACCTTTCTGGATTCTACAGACCTGTGTGTAGCATTAGGTAGCAATGCATTTTCAAACAAGTTTTCTGAGCCAAGGCAAACAGTTTCAGGACTTGGCCTAGGAATGGAGATAGAACCATCTACAACCCCCCATTTGGTCACACTACCTAAAATGCTAACAAGAAGAGATTTCCTTGGGTATTTAATCCTTTTGCCATGTTCAAATGTGGAGGGAATCCCATATTGGATTATGATAACATTTTACTTCCTCTTTCCAACTTATGCAAAGACAACTCCAAGCTGCCTTTTGTTACAGGTTCTCAGCAATGTTAATCTAACTTTTATGTTAAATGTTCATCTTTCCTTTTGCAAAAGTTCTTCTGAAGAACACCTTTTGCAAGGTGTTCTATGTAATTCTTGGATGCATTACAAGGATGCTTTATGTAATGCTTGACCCCTAAGGGACCAACTGGTAAACAGCCACCACTGGTACTGGCAAAGCTCTGTACCAGTGATTTTCAACTAGTGTGCCAGGAGAGGATCTTAGGTGTGCCATGAAATTTTTTAAAGATCATTAATTAAGTTATTTTCAAAAGAAGGTCAAAGTACAGTAAATATATTCTCTTTTTTACTCTTTTTTTTGTTTTTTCCTCAACATAATTTAAATGTGTAGTGGAATTTTAACTATAAGTTCAAGTGTGCGATGAAATAAAAAAGGTTGACAAACACTGCTCTCTAGGAAGGCAGAGTCTGGCTGGCTATTTATCACACTCATTTCTTCTTCCTGAGAACATACCATAGGAGCTCTCATTTCCCAGCTTTCCTTGCAGTTGGTTAGCTATGGCCATAGAATGAAGTTCTAGCTAATGGAATATAAGCAAAAGTGATGTAACCCACTTCCAGGGTGAAGCCCTAACGCCTCTCCTCCCTGTGCACATACCATTCTTTTCTTCCCATGGTTAGCCTGAAACACATAAGCCAATGAAGCCAATTGTCTCAGAAGTCACGTGTAGAAGTTGATGAAGACCCTAAGATGGAAGGAGTCTGACCCCCAAGTTACCACTTGGAGGAAAGGTGTCTCCTATTCGATAATATCAGTTTTCTGAAGATGGTATGCTATAGGAAACAAAGATAGCAAAAAATAAGATAATTTGAAAGTATTGACTTAAGATATCTTTTGACTAAAAGTTACTTGTTATTGATTATGCATCCAGTGTTCTTGAAAAGGCCAAAATGGTGATAAATTAAAATTCTTTCTGAAATAATAAAAAAAAAAGCGGTTTTATTTTACACTAGGGAGAAATAAATTTCCATAGAGTCAAGCCAGTGCAATCTGGGGATTTATTTGTTGCAGCTGCTAATTAACACAGTGTAAATTCTCTTTAGTTGCTGTGGGGACAGGCTAGAAAAACATCACAAAGGAGGAAAATTTGTAAGGAGCACAAAAGGCCAGAATCTGTATTTATCA
>NW_003852489.1:7525104-7527587 GCF_000181295.1 Otolemur garnettii
TAGGCAGGTGAGGCCTGAGGACTTTGGGGTTACATCAGTGTGCATTTTTGTTGGTGTAGGAAAGGGAAAATTTGTGACTGCAGAGGTTTTGGTGTGAGACTGTGAAGGTGTATCTCAATGAAGAAGAATAAAAGGAGAGGGTGGACACATTTGGGGGGAACTGGACCAGTCTGAAATAAGTATAGGGGTCTGGGCCCATTGCAAAGATCAAACACACCAGTCAGAAAGCAGCTGCTTCTCAGGGAGCGTGATGTGGTTTTCAGACACCAGGGACATCACAAGCCCCTGCAGGTGAGTTGATGCTATTCTTACAACCCAGCTTTGAGGTCCCCTCCTTATCTCCCATAGTTTTGAGAGGGCCCAAGTCTCATAGCTTTTATTTTAGGGACTATTTAATCAGCTTGGCAAAGAGACTATGTAATTTGAGTCTTTCAAATTCTTGGTCCCCCAAGCTTTAACCAACTAACTGAACTTTAGGAAACACTTCAATGTCAATTCCTAAGGCCCCAACATTATAAGTATTATGCTTCCTACTGTGAAACAGTGGTAAGTATATTTTTTTTCAAAGTGGTTGATTAGAATGAAATCCCAGATACACACCTGTCCTCAATTTTAATTTTGGAGGTAGCATAGTGTAGGGAAAGGAGGAAGTTTTGGAACCACTAAGCTCTGGGTTTAAAAGCAGGTGTTACCACATCCCAGTGATGTCACCTTGCCAATTTCTGTAGATTTCTTCATCAAAAATCAGAGGCACATACTACTCAACTCAGAGAATAAGGAAATAGTGTAGGCAAAATACTTAGTACCTAATAATATATCAGATAAAATATTTCTTTTTCTTCTGTTTTAATTTTTTTTAATTAAGTCATGTATACATAGATTATGAATACATTTATGCTTATGTGGGGTACAATGTGTTGATTTTCTTATATAATCTGATGTGCTTACATCTAAACAATCAACATAGCTTTCATAGCTATTTCATGAGCAACATAGCTCATTTACTTGATTATTGTGTTAAGACGTTTATGTTCTGCACTTGACAGATTTGACTTGTACCCTTGCAATATGCTCCATAGGTGTGGTCCCACTGTTTGTCCTTTACATGTGTTCTTAATCCTCTACCTTATCCTAAGGTTTTAAAGTCTTACAAAGGTAAGCGGCTATTCTGTACCACCTCTATGGGGCCACTGGATACCACATTAGAACCATATTTTAGTTGTTACTACCCTGGGCACCAACTTCCAGACCAGAGGCCCAACAGGGCCCTCAGCCACTCTATTCACCCAGTGTCTGAGGGGATGTTCAGGCTACCTAAGTGACATTAGCCAAGTCTCAATGTGCATGGTGGACAAGAGGAGGCCTGGCTGGAGCCAGTCATAGGGGAGAGCACATGTACTCTCCAAGGAGAGGACACGGGTAGGTAGAAAGGAAAGTCCAGACAGGGAGCTGTGTCTGGAATTCAGCTATGGAGTGATGGTAGCAGGATTGAAACATGGAGTCAAGGTATAGTTGTATAACAATTAGAATAAACCAGTGGCAAAGGAGAAGTCTGTGACACTGGAATTGGTAATTAGAAAACTGAACTCCTTGATCAGATGAGAAGGAATTAAGTAGTGGAGTTGGACTTAAACAGATGTAGGAAGAATTTTTTCCATTATTCCAAGGGTTTGAGCAGACTAAATGATACAAATACATGGAAATAGAAGGGGAGAGAATTTCTGCCAACTTGCAACTATTTTCTCAATGAAGGATGCGTGATAGCCAGTGAGACCTGATGTTGGAGGCTTGAAGGAGAGGGAAGAGAGACGAGGTGGGGATTTGAAGAAAGAACATGTGAAATAGTCATCTTGTGTGAGCTGGGGGAAAGGTGAGATTTCCAGGCAGTATTGAATGCTGGGGCTGGTCTGTGGTCCCAGGAGAAAGATGAAACATGTGTGGTGGATGGAGCCAAACCCTCTCAGCCAAGCCCAGTCTAACCAGCCAATAGATGCATGAGTGAGTCTAGCCAAGATGAGCAGAATTGTCCATTTGAGCCTAGCCTAGATTACTTGTCCCCCAGCTGACTCACAAATTCATGGGAATAATTGTTATTTGAAGCCACTGAGTTTTGAAGTAGCTTATTGAACAATGTTATTATAACTGTCAATATCTGACATAAAGCATAAGGATAAGGAGTGTTATTAAGTCTGCCCTGAGGCTGCCTTTATCCCTTGAGTCCTTACATAACCAATTGCAACCTAACTTCATATTTAAACTAACTGAAAGCATAATTTAGGAGTGTGTTTTGTAACAAATAGCCATGTGTCAGCCAATCACAGGCTGCCATCTGATCAGACCATGTCCATATAAGGCAAACACAGTGCTGTAACCAATCGAGCTGTTTCTTTACCTCACTTCTGTTCCCAGCCTGTAATTATTATCTGCTCACTTGTGGAGCAGAGTTCTCTGAACCGCTTCTGGTTCTGAGGGCTCCCTGATTT
>NW_003852489.1:7528022-7529202 GCF_000181295.1 Otolemur garnettii
TCATCAGTCATCCACAGGGACAAACAGGTGCTCTTCCAACAACACAGATTATCCTTACACTTTCCAGAAATTCCTGGTCTTTGCTATGAACTAGCTTTCTCCACATGACACTCAGACTTTAGTGAACAGAGAGTCAGTGGAGTCCCTTCTACTATGGCAAAGGCTAGCAGGGACTCATCCTCCCTCTGAGCAGCGCTCTCGCTTATCCTTACTTATTGAATAGAGATTTGGCAGGAGTGGCCACACTCAGTGTTGCTGCACTTTTGTCCCTCCAGACAAGATCATCTCCTGTATACCTTTCAGCATAAAGTCCTAAGGCACACTTGGACAAGTTCTAGGGCTTGGTACAGCTGAAAAATGAAGTTTTCCAAGAACCCGGACTGCTCTGAAGGGCCTGGCTCCTGGCTCTCTTACCTGTACATCCCCCTCCCTCCTGGTACTCAGAGAGAGACAGAAAGACAAGAGACAGGACTGAAGTAACCTGGCCTTCTGAGGCCTTCATCTGTTTTCCTTCTTGACATCCTGAGACTTCTCCCCTTTAGCCGGGCTATTTTTTAGAGACAGGGTCTCACTCTTACTCAGGCTGGTCTGGAACTCCTAAGCTCTGGCAATCCACCTAACTCTGCCTTCCAGAGTGCTCAGATTATAGGGGTGAGCCACTGCCCCCAGCCAAAGTCCCCAATTCTAATGAGATACAATTTAATCTATGGTTATGGTCAGTGACATTTTTGTAATATCTAAGAAATCTTTTTCTATCCCATCATCATGAAACTATATCTTACAATATCTTCTAGAAGCTTTATTGATTTCCCTTTCGCATTTAGGTTCATGGTCCACTTGGAATAGATTTTTTGTGTGTGATGTGAGAGAGGATCCAAGGTTCCCTTTTCTTTATATGGACTATCTGGTTAAGCCAGAGATCTTTACTGAAAAAAAGCCATTCTTTACCCCTTCATACTGCTAGGGCTGAACTCTTCTCCCTATCCTACACTCTCCACTCCTACCCCACACTACTCAAAATGTACCAAAGACCTAAATATAAGAGCTGAAACTATTATACTCTTAGAAGGACACATAGGTATAAATATTTTTGACCTTGGATTAGACAATGGCTTCTTAAATATGATGCCAGAAACAGAAGCAACAAAAGAAAAACACAGATAAATTTAACTTCATCAAA
>NW_003852489.1:7529459-7530689 GCF_000181295.1 Otolemur garnettii
TATATTCAGCATATATAAAGAATTCCTACAACTCAACAACAAAAAGACAATCCAATTTTAAAAAGAGAAAAGGACTTGAGTGCACATTTCTCCAAAGGAGATGTACAAATGGCAAATAAGCATATGAAAAGATGCTCCTCATCAGTCATTAAGAGTGAAGGAAGAGGAGGCAAAAGGCACAGCAATGGAAGAGCAGAGACAAAGTTAGAGAAACCACAGGAGGATAGAGTTTCAGGATTGAAAAGATCCCAACTGATGTCACATACTACAGCAGTATCAAGGAGGTTGATGATTAAAGAAAATTATTAGAATGTCAACCAGGAAGTTATTGGTGCCAATGGCTGGAGTGGGAGTGGGTAGAGGGGTGGTGGGGATTATAATGATGGCGGCATCTGCACTGTAAGGGCTCAGGAGTGATTGCTGGTTGGGAAGAAAGAGACAGAGAAGACAGAAGCAAGGTTTGGAAAAGTTTTCTCGAGGAAAGGAAGACCTACCTGTTTTTAGGTAGAAGGAAATAAGCAAAGAAAAGGAAGAGGTTGGAGATGCTGGGGAGGGAGCATATGGTGGATAGAGGAAGGTCAGAGCAGAAGGTGGAGGCTGGAAAGTGCACAGGGAGGGGCCAGCCTTGGCCAAGGGGAGAGGACACAGGTGGGCACAGAGGGGTGCTGGCACAGGGAATGGTGGTGATATTCCAGAAGTGCCCCCAGTGTCTCCTTACAGGGACTATTTTCCATATCACTCATCCTCCCTTCCATTTCCTCTTCTGCACTGTACATTCCCAGTCCTGGCTTTCCCACTCTTAGGTTCTTGTTCTAAGAAAGTGGAGCTGGTCTCTGCCTGGACTTACGAAGTGGAGCTCTAGCTGCGGGTGAGGAGGACTGCCAGGAGGAAGAAGACACCCAACTTCATGTTGCTAGATCAAGACTTCATTTGGGGACAATGCAGCCAAGTAAAAGGACCTGAGATTCATACTCTGTTGGAAGTGAGCTGGACCAGAGGTCAAGACCAGCATAAGCAGGGAGCAATCTTGCATCTTAGGTTATGACAATCAGTGGACATTGCTAAAAAGCATAGACCATGTGCAGTGTTGAGCAGTGCACCATTTTCCAGACAAGCTCTTCGAGACCAGGGGAGTACCTCCTTAGTATAATGAATACAATCTATGAGAGAGAGAGAGAGATTGAGAGAGAAAAGAATACAGATAGAAAGAGAAGTAACTCAAGAACATCT
>NW_003852489.1:7533072-7539163 GCF_000181295.1 Otolemur garnettii
GTACAAACCCTGGGAAAGCTGAATGCTGCAAGATGTTTCTGCCTGAAATGTCTCTCCAGTGCCCTGTATCGGCAAAGTTTCATTGCCATTTGGCAAAAGAAAAAATATTTACAGGGTCCAGATCTATTTTCACAGAACAGTCTAAAAGAGTGAATTTGGAGCTGAGAAGCAACAAATTAATAACCAATCCAGATCGTTTGTGTCTTTCAAGGAATTTGGACATTTCATTCAACTCTTCAAATTTATTGACATAAAGTTGTTCCAACTAATTCCTTATTATCTTTTTCATATCTGGCCAATCTACAGTAGTGTCTCCTCTTATCCTTCATATTGGTGATTTGCATCTTTTCCCTGTATTTCCTGATTAGTCCGCCCTAGAGGATTCTTGATTTTGTTGATCTTAAAGAAGAAGCTTTTGGTTCCAATGATTTTCCCTGTTGTTATTGTTTCCTGTTTTATCGATTTCCATTCTCATCTTTATTATTTCCCTTTTCTGCTCACTGCACTTTTACTTTGCTCTTTTTAAAAAATCATTTTTAAGGCGGTGCCTGGGGCTCAAAGGAGTAGGGCTCTGACCCCATATGCTGAAGGTGGCAGGTTCACACCCAGCACCAGCCAAAAAAACCCTGCAAAAACAATAAAAATAAAAAGTCATGTTTAAGTGGAACATGAAAACCTTTCTAATAGGCATTTAGGGCAATAAATTTCCATGGAAGTGCTGCTTTCAGGGCCTCTCACCAAATTTTATGTGTGCGTTTTCATTTTCCTTCAGTTAAGAATAATTCCTAATTATTATTTCCTTTTGATTTCTTCTTTGACTTATAGATTATTTATAAATGTGATAGTTTACAAATATGTGGAAAATTTCCAGATACTTTTCTGTTATTGCTTTTAATTAAATTCCATTGTGGCCAGAGGAAAAAAAACTTTGACCTGAATCCTTCCAAATGTATTGACACTTGTTTGATGGCTCAAAGCATGGTTTAGTTTTGGTTGCTAGCCCATGTATGCCTGGAAACAGTGTTCTTTTTATTTTAATACAATTTTCATTTCAGGAATAATTTTAGATTTACAGCAAAGTTGTAAAGAGAGTACAGAGCACCCCTGTATGCCTCCCACCCAGTTGCCATTGTTAACATCTTCCGTGGCCATAGTACATTTGTCAGAACTGAGAATTCAACATTGGTATGTTCCTATGAAGTTTACTCCAGAATTTATGGATGTTAGTTGTTTCAGTAACGTCCTTTTTGTGTTCCTGGATGCCACATTGTATTTTTTTGTTACTTCTTTTCTCCTCTGATGTAGGGTATCACTTAGGTCTCCTCTGCTTGGATATTTTGTGGAATGCCTCTTAGTTTGTATGTGCTTGGTGTTTTTCTCATTATTAGACTGGGATTTGGGGTTGGGGGGCAGAATATTACAATCAGAAGACAGTGTCCTGGGGCCAGGAGAGGCTGGTGAGTTTCCATATTCCACTGGCCATGCCAGGATCAGACCAGGACTGAAAAGCCAGAATGGAAGAAGGTGAGGCAAAGGTGGGCATCCTTGGAAATAACCTGGGAAGATGGGGAGGTGAAGGAGGAGGAGGAATCCACACAGGAACTCTCTGCGAGTTAAATACAGCCATGCGTGGTGCTCCAGAGCAGCACACTGCCAGCACCAGGGGGCGCTCTTACCATGGACTACAGGTGTCCACATGTTCCTGGAGTTGTGCAACGCAGCTGCCCTAAAAATGAGGGGATAAATGCTATTGTATCTTCATTTCCCCACCCAGGCTGGGACGTCTGAGATGCTGAGGTTTTGTGGCTGTGCTATGCCTTGTGGTAGGAAAGAGAAGGAGAGCTAACCCAAAGTCTGAAGGCCATCAGGCTCCAAGCTTAGGTTGCCAAACCCAAGGAGAAGAGGGATGAAATATGCTTGAACTTGCACCAGTTAGCGTCCAACTCATCCCAGGTAAACCTGCTCCCATCACTACCCAGGGCCTCTCTGAGGTTTACACTTCAGAGGTCACCTAGCCACTCTGAAACCTGCAACTGAAAGGCAACAAGCACCAAATTCTTGCAGAATTTGCTTAAAGCTTCCTGTCTAGCTCTCAATTTTTCAGAAAGACCCAAACACAAATGACAGTGAGCTGAAGCAGGTCATTCTCCATGGCTTCCTTGACATAACCCCATAGGGACAAGACAGAAATCATGACCTACATCTTGGATGTTGGTCCCTAAGCCTCTGGTATTCTCAGGGCTTCCTTTGCAGAAGAGTGGTGACCAGAGCTACCTTCTGAGTGTTGCCCTAGAGTTAATTCTGTGTGCTGCAATGGAACGCAGGAGCCAAGGCTGAGTACTCAGGGAGTAGTAGGGAGGTCTGATTTCAGATCTTGGCTAATGCCGTAAATGGCTGTGTGACCATGGACAGTTATACATTATGAGTGTCTGGCTTCTGATAGAGACTAGGTGCAAGTTGTCTCATTTTCTCTATAAATGAGATTATATCCTCAGCTGGAATATTTTCACTATCTCTTCTATGGCCTGTTGACTTCCTTCTCCTCTACAACAGTGACCCCACAGAATCCCAAATAATTATATGCCCAACTGACCTATAGATCCCAAAGTCATCCACATTGGGGTGTGAAATGTTCTCATCTTCTTGGGCTTATCCCTGAGGCTATACACTATACACACATTGGTCCTGCTACCTGAATTGCTAGATGGCCCCTTCTGTCTACCTGGATGACCTCAGTCTCAAACCTTAAGCTCTAGCTCAGCTCACCTAAACATATTTCCAACTCCCCAGCAAGAGCTCCTTCTTTTGCATACCTTCCTTTACCACATTTGGATGAGAAGAGGCACTCCCTGCTGGAGGGAACAAAGAGTTATGGATTTTTTGAGCCACAGGTGCCGCCCCCATGCATATGCTGTTTGTACAGCTCACTGCAACCCTAAACCCTAGGGTTAAAGCACTTCTGAACCCCATCAGAGAGAGGCAATCATTTCATCTCTGTCACACTATTTCTTCCCAGAATTTGGTGTGACAAACAGAGTGAGGATTGATGAGAATCAGGCCATTGTGACCCTTGGAGGGTCTTGCATCCTTGAGAGCATCTGCCAAGAGCATGCTGGACTTCAGCCGATTTATTACCTTGTTCTCTTTTTCTTTCACCTTCAAAACCTCATGCAAGGATCTCTCATTGTCAGAATCCAATGTAACTAAAGCTCTAGCAAAAGATTCCAGGAAATGGAGATGCCAGGCTTCTCCCCTATGAACCAGTAGGGGCAATGCTGGAGTGAGTCCTATAGTCAATTCACCGTTCATATTAATTGTATTTTATTGAAGAGGCAATCAAATTTAAGATGTATCATTTTCCCTGTGCAATTGAGAAGAAATATCTCCAATTAAATATGAATCACTAGTATGAGATTTTTCTTGATTTTAAAGACATTAAATGTGAAAAATGTGTATCTACATAGATGAAGTTCAGTAGTTTCCAAATGACAACAATAAAAACATCACACTTCCACACTACACTCCATTGCACAAGGAATGTAGACAAGGATCACCTCTCCCCAAGAGGGGAGAACCTAATTTCATTGGGAACTATATAAGCCCTTGCAATGTCCACTTTGTTGCCCTCCATAGTGTGTCATGACATCATAGCTCACAGCGACCTCAAACTCTTGCCTCAGCTTCCTGAGTAGTTGGGACTACAGGTGCCCACCTCAGTACCTGACTAATTTTTGATATGGGGTCTCACACTGGCTCAGGTTTGTCTTGAACCTGTGAGCTCAGACAACCCACCTGCCTTGGCCTCCCAGGTACTTGGATTACAGGCATGAGCCAATTGACTCTAAATTTCTGCAGATAGGAAAGAGCCTGAAAAGGAGTGTTAAGGGTTCCCAAGACCACCTTTAGGCTCAACGCTTTGCCAGGAAAACTCATAGGATCCAGCATATAGTCATACTTTTGGCTCTGGTTTATTATAGTGAAAAATTATAAAGAAAACTTAGCAAAGGGAAAAGGTTTGTGGGACAAAGTCTATAGGAAACCAAGTACAAGCTTGCAGGGATCCTCTCCCAGTACAATCACACAGGAACAACTTAATTTCTCCAGCAACAAGTTGTGACAATACATGGGATATGCTGTTTACCAGGAAAGTTTGCCTGATCCTAGATTATTGGGGGCCAGTTACATAAGTACCCTCTCTACCTACCATGTGACAAAATTCCAGACCCCCAGAAGGAAAGTGTGTGTTCATCATAAACCATACAGTTTTCACACACACACAGAAAAATTAGATGCAATGAGGCACTCTCATCAATTAGGGAAAGTTTTGCATCAGTTTAGGGAACTGTTGAGCATGCAAGATCCCAGATGCCAGGCAAGGGCCAACTCTGCAAGTAGATCCCTTCCCTTCCCTTCCCTTCCCTTCCCTTCTCTTCTTTTTTTTTTTTTTGGTTCCATTCTTTTATTCCCTTGTGCCCACCCTTAATACTCAACTGCCTTCTCCCATTGGCACTCCAGACACTACTACAATAATACAACCAAATACAGATGCTTCCTCTTTTCCTGACAACAAGAAAGAACTTTCCCAAGCAGCAAATGAGATCTCTAAACTTGCAGGAAATGCAAACTTTCAAGCAAACCCTCCCCAACCTGCAAATCCCAGGGAGAAAGTAGGAGATTGACTGGAGCAATCCTGCAGCTTTGATCAAAATCACACAATGTTTATGTCCCTTGCACTATAGTTTCAAAGGGCAGGCAGACGTCTGTATCCAGACAGAATGAGACCCTGTGAAAGTGGCTTTCTCTTTCATTTTTATAACATGCAAATTGCCAGAGTTTAATCAATTGCCTCTAAATGAAAACCTGTATAAAGCCATGATTTGGCCCTGAGTGTTGACTGGGTGACGTGGAATAGTGGATTGTCAAGAAAAATTATCCTCTGGAAAAAGATGAGTCCATGCTGACCATCAGTCTTCCCTGTTCAGACCAGACCCTCCCTTCAGTTAAATTTGTCCAAATCGGTGACATTCCAGCCAGGGTTAGTACTTCTGCAAGTAGCTTTTCTAAGGATAGCAGTTTTAGGCCAGCTGTGTTATCTTTTCTACACGCATGAGCTACTTCTCATAGAAAATGAAGAACTTCTCAGAGGGAGGAGTCCAGAGCTCAGAGAGTAGAATTAAGACCTATGGCAAACATGGGCTAAGGAGTCACTCCAGAAAGAAAAAGAGAAAAACAGACTGGGGAACTACTTGCAAAAAAGAACTCGGGCATGATCAAAAAGCCTCTCCTGTCTCTGGAGTGGGAGACTTGTTGGCACATGCAGGACTAGACTTCAGACTGGCTGTGGATGCAGGATTACAGTGTGCCTCCCATTCTTCCTGTCTTTGTAATGGAAGTGTCCATTGCAATTATCCAGCCCCTGTCTCATTATGTACATTGGGGAATGTGGGCAATAGGAAACTTGTCTTTTTAGCTCATAGGTCTTTGGATCAAGAAGAGCCACACCAAATGAACCTTATCTACATCCAAATGTGATTATGGATCCACAGGATCTTGGACTTCAGGACAGACACCAGGATTAGATAAGACTTGGGGGGCCTTGGCCGGGCTATCATTGAAGGCAGAGATAGACTGTCACAGATTACTGCATGAGTAGCCCCAGTTTCACACCATTGTATATCTTGGATAACTCCCCTTCATGCTGACTCTGGGCTTGGCCATGTAACTTGTTTGGCCAATAAGACAACAGAAGATGTGAGGCAAGAGTCTTGAGAGGTGACTGTGAGGCCATCCGAAATCCTCTTACCACTAGCCTATCTGACCACAGACGCATGGACGAGTTAAGCTGAGGTAGTCCTTCCTAAAAGCACCCAAGAAACCCACAGAATATAACCAAAACACGTGCTAAACAAGCCAATTTGTTGTTTTAAGCTACTGAGTTTTGGAGCAAGTGGTTTTCTAAGAAGACTAAATGATATAGGTATAGTGAGATATTTAAAGGACCAGAAGACAAGCCAGTCTAGGTTAAGACAGAGAAAATTCGTTGCTGTCCTAACTTGGTGAAAGCACATCAGTTTTTTGTTTTTTTTTTTTT
>NW_003852489.1:7539253-7543718 GCF_000181295.1 Otolemur garnettii
CCCAACACATGAGTTTTGATGATATTTTCTAGCCAGGATAGAGAAGGGGAGCATTTGCCAAATCAACAGCGACACATCAAATTCCATTGTTAAGTCAATAAACACAGAACATCTATTACCACCTGCTTAAGTCTAAAGTTCTTATTCTTGTAGAAAGTTTGTTCCCAGGCAGGGCTGAACTAGAGTCACAGGTGCGGGTCAAAGTTGGAGAAAGCTACTGAGAGGGCAGTAGCGGAAACCGCTAGTTCTAAGACATTCTTCTTACGCAGTATTATAGCTCCTGCACAGTATTATTCCTCCCGGAATAAAGGCTACATAACCCCGCATGCCTCGCAGTTATCAGTAGCTGTGGGATTGGAATCTGGCCGATGGAACCCAGGACAGCTCTCTCTGCTTCAGTGACAGCTCACTGCACTCTGTTTCCTTTTCCCAGTGTGAATCCTCCCGTGGATCGTGAAGCACCTCATCCCGCTAGAAAAGTAACCTCGGAGTTCAAACTGAAATTTAACAGATAACCGAGGACAGGGATGGAAAGCTTTTGTTTAATGGTTATAGAATTTCTGTTTGTGGTAATAAAAAGTGTTCTGAGATAGTGGTGATGGTGGCACAGCACGGTGGATATAATTATGGCCACTGAATTATGCTCTTAAAATGATTAAAATGGCAAGTTATATGCTATATATATTTAAATCACAATAAAAATATTATGGAGAAAGAAACCTTTTCCAATTAAAGATAAATTATTCAAAAAAGACGTTCTTGTTTAAAATGAAAAAATAAATATATATAACCTGCCTAAGGGGGGCCCACATATCTCAAGATTTTCTGAAACCTTAAAGGTAAGAAGCTGGAAAATAAAATAGCCATTTTAAAAGCTGTGATTAGGTTTCAGCCACTTGAAGGTGAAGGCTTGACTTTTGCTTTTAGGCAAAATGGGAAAACCATTTTAGGGCCTTTGGGTTTTGCAAATACAAAGCAAATCTTAACCCCCTGGCTCTTTTTTTTGAGACAGAGCCTCAAGCTATCTCCCTGGGTAGAGTGCCATGGCATCACAGCTCACAGCAACCTCCAACTCCTGGCTCAAGTGAGTCTCCTGCCTCAGCCTCCTAAGTAGCTGGGACCACTGACGCCTGCCACAACGCCCAGCTATTTTTTGGTTGCAGTCATCATTGTTGTTTTGTGGGCCCGGGCTGGATTTGACCCCGCCACCTTAGGTGTATGTGGCTGGTGCCCTAGCCACTTGAGCCACAGGCCCCGAGCCAACCCCTTGGCTCTTGAGGAAGACCTTGAAATCACCTGAGTGTAAGTTTTATCCTGAAATTAAACACTGTTCAACAATGAAAACTAGGGGTATATTTTAGCAGAGCTAGTCTGATGGCTTTGGGCTTTGGGGGGAAGAAATGTTTATTTTTGTTTAGATTTAGATTCCATCATGCTTGTGTATTGGTTTTGGTTTTTTTTTTCTGTGTGTGTGTGTGTATTGGTGTTTAATCTTGGGCTATGTGTATGTTTATGTTTTATTTGTGCATGTATGTGTGTGTATTTGTGATATTATTTGTTCAGAGAGCAGAAGCTAAAACCTAGTCACTGAGTGTTTTAGTCTGAGTTTCCTGAAAGCAAAGCCTCAGACAAGGTTAATAGAGGAATGGACCAAAAAAAAGGAAGGACACTCAATATTAATATGTGCTATTGAGTTGGCTCTTGCAAGGGTTTGCTGAGAAACTTCGTGGAATGCTCTCAAAAGCCTCTCCTGGGGAATGTAAGGGGGGGAGCATTTATCTGTCAGCTTTTGACTTCTGTGGTCAAGTGTTGCCCAACCAGGCACTAATGCTCTGGTGCTTCTAGGATAAGCATCCATGAGTGCTTGGTGGTTCCTGCAGGAGTTCCATGTTGTAAAATCAAAGAAACTCTGAGGCAAAAGTGAGGAGTGTGGGATATTAGGGACCCTGTCTGAGGTTAGACTGTGACAGGTTATACCTGTGCTAAGCCAGAGGTGCCTGAGAGAAACTGGCTACTGTAGCAATGGTTATATAAGAGTGCATGACCAAGAGTATTAGAAATAATGCTTAAGAGATGGCCAACACATTGGGCTAGATGGGAGGCTTGTCATCACCACAGTAGAGGAGGTGTGATGAGATTGTGGGAAGAATCTGGATTTGGTGTGGTCCATCCTAAGTTACAATAGGGATGATCCATATATAGTATTGTTCAAGATGGAATGACCTGAGAATTGTAAAATACAGTGTACCAATGCCGGTCTGTTGAGTTCTGATAGAACGTACCCTTGTGGATGGCAGGGTAGTTCCTCTAAGTAAATGAATATTCCTATTCTGCTATGGTCCCTGACTGAAGGAAACATATATCAAGCTCTCAAAGAGGCCTTTGAAGGCCCTCTGCATTGGCTTGATAGTAGATAGTAGATAGTAGCACTCCCCCACCCCACCTCCTGTCCAGAAATGATGCAAACTCACAGCTTGGCCAAAGCTGTCTCCCAAGAAAATATCACACATCACCTCCTTTTCATTCTCAGTATTTTCCTAGTCTTGCAGTGACTGAGGGGCTTTAAGAGGTGCTAAGCAAGTTTATAGCCATTTCCTTTTTAACATTCTACATTGGGTGGTAGAACCTTACTCTGGAACTTCATTTTTAAACTTCATTAGAGTTTGGTTCATCCTAACTAAAGTAGGGTTGTACACCTCCACTCTATTTCACATCTTTGTTTATTTCCTTCAGAACATTTACCATAATCTGTAGTTACCCTGTTTAATCAGTCATTTGTTATCTATTTTCTCCTCTAGAATGTGAGCTTCACGAAGGCACATATTCCAACTCTCCCATCCACTGCTGTATCCCCAGTGCTAGCACAGCACCTGGGATATGGTAGATAGCCTGCAATACTTGTTGGCGGAATGAATGAATTATTTATTCATGGCTCCCCTATTTGTAATCCATTGGTTGAAGTGAAAATCAAATGAGATTTTGTCAAATGCTTTGTAAATTATAAAGGTCTGTAAATCTTAGCACCCAAAAGAGATACATATGATGTATTAGTATTTTCCCCCCTTTACTGGTAAGGAAACGATGCCAGAGAGTTTCAGTGGCTTTTCAAGGGCCACACAGGCAGTAAATAGGTTGAAATTAGAGTGCATTCCAGGTCAACTAAATCTTAAGTCTGTGATTATGGAGAACATAGACCAGAAATTCTAAGCCCATATTTTAATCTCCCACATTGTGTAATGGGAAAAACCAGAAGAGAGGGGCTTGATATCAGTAACCAGATTACACTTTGAATTAAGAAAGGCTAGGAAGGGGATTGGCTTTGGGTTCTGTCCTAGAGTCTTACAAAATAAAGGCTAAGTGTCATCAGGCTGTCTGTTTGGTAATAGTCCTCCCTTATCCAGGGATTCACTTTCCATAGTTTTAGTTACCTGCCACCAATTGCAATCTGAACATATATAGAGTACTCCAGAAATAAATAATTCATCAGTTTTATTTTATCTATTTATTGATTTATGTATTTGAGGCAAAGTCTCACTTTGTTGCCCTTGGTAGAGTGCTATGGCATCACAGCTCACAGCAACCTCAAACTCTTGGGCTTAAGCAATCCTTTTGCCTCAGTCTCCCAAGTAGCTGGGACTACATGTGCCTGTCACAATGCTCAGCTATTTTTTTTGTTGCAGTTGTCATTGTTGTTTAGCAGGCCCGGGCTGGGTTGGAACCCACCAGCCCTGGTGTATGTGGCTGGTGCCCTAACCACCAAGCTATGGGCGCCGAGCTGAATTCATCAGTTTTAAATTGTGTGCTGTGGAGGCACAGGGCTAATGGACAAGTACTTTTCCCTGAAAGCCCCTCCATGACAGGGCAAAGGTCAAAGGTGGGCCATCCCTATCTACCCCCTTGGGGGCCTGAAGGTGGCTAAAGCAGGAGAAATGGTTTGCGCTGAGAAGGGTCACTTGGGAAGTCTGTGCCCTGGGCAGGCAAAGACCTCTGGACTCCAGATGGACAGTTTAGATTAAGGAAGTTAGAACAAGAAAGAATTTACTTTCCCCATGCCTGTCTCTCATACATTATCTGGCCATTTGAGAACTTTCCATACCTTATGTCTCTGCTTACTCAACCATTAACTTTGCTCTCTGTTCTTGAGGATAAGGGTCTTGCTTTTATCTTAACCTCCCTGCTTGCATTCCTGCCCATGTATATTCTATATTCATTTGGAGCACAATAAAAGGAACCAGTGGACGCTGAGCAGGGGCTGCACAATCTTGACTTGCCATCAGGCAGTAGGGTCTGTGTATGCTGCTCTGAGCTGTCAAGCTTTTATGTACTAAGACTATGTGCGAGAGTCCCTTTCTTCCCCAGCGCCATCTCTCTTGCAGATCACTGTCCCAGGTTGGGGTCCACCGCAAGCCCAACAGTGTGCCATTCTGACTAGTGTGATCTTGTACCAGCTAGCTCTGTCCTACTC
>NW_003852489.1:7545241-7550061 GCF_000181295.1 Otolemur garnettii
TTTTTTTTTTGGTTACAGCCAGCATTGTTGTTTGGAGGGCTCAGACTTGATTTGAACCCACCACCTTAGGTGTATGTTGCTGGCGCCTTAGCCACTTGAGCTACAGGCGCCGAGCCTATCCTCTTTTTCTTGACCTCTACCCAAATAATTCAGGCTTTTAATGCTGATGATTTATTAAAAGAAATACATTCTCTTCACTTTCCCCTACATCCCTTGCAAACTCCATCCACCGGTGCCCATTTCCAGCTGTCTTCCTGGTCAAAGTGCTCCAGTCAAAGCTTTGAACGTACACGATCTAGGAAGGGATGAACAGTTATTGGAAAGATGGTGATTACTGTTAAGATAGCTCTTCATCTGAGAAACAAACAAAAACAGAATACAATTGAGAAGCAACAGCTCCCAATTTTGGAAATCATCAGCACCAGCAAGGCTGTAAATACCCAAGGATTATGGGTGGATTGGACAAATAATATGTTCTGAACACAACTGGACTATATTTAAAGTATATGCTGATTCTGTTGTGTTTTAAGCAACTTACAATCAGAAATAGTTTTTGTAGCTTTTTTGTTAATGGCCACTGAAAATATCATGTGAGGCTCCTGAAATATTTTCATAGGAAAGAGGTTCTCTCGGGTCAATATGGCAATGCACATCAAAGGCTTAAAATCAGCATACTCTTTGGTCATCATTCTTCTTTTTAGTTTTTGTTGTTGTTGTTTTGAGACAGAGTCTCATTTTGTTGTGGTCAGTAGACTGCAGTGGCATCATAGCTCACACCAACTTAAAATTCCTGGGCTCAAGCAATACTCTTGCCTCAGCTTCCCAAGTAGCTGGGACTACAGGTACCTACATCAATGCCTGGCTATTTTAAGAGACAGCGTCTTATTTTTGCTCAAGTTGATCTGGAACTCCTGAGTTCAGGCAACCCACCCACCTCAGTCTCCAAGAGTGCTAGGATTATAGGCATTAACTAAAGCTGGCTCATTATTCTTTGAATTTATCCCAAGGAAGTTAATAAGGGCATGTACAGCCATTATTAATAATGCAAAGATAAGAAATATCCTACATGTATACTAGTGGAGGTTGGTAAGTGTATAACATACATGATGGACTTCCATAAGGCTGTTAAAGATGATGAGATAGAAACATCAGTATTGCTATTAAAAGTTGTTTGATAGCTATTAACAAGAAATCAGAATAGGTACAAGATTATCTCATTTCATATAAATACAAACCAAAATCTTAAAAGGACACGATACTGGGGTGGGGGTTTATGTGTGATTTTTCTCTTTTTGTTGAAATAGTCTGATTGTTCTCCAGGATATACTCAGTCAGGAAATCATTTTTTAAAGGTCTGAAAAAAAAAAAATAAAGGTCTGGAAACCAGTGTCCTGCAATGGATGCAACATTTTCTGGGAAGAGTGAGTGAAGAGGGAGGCAGGTAGGTTTCTGTCCCTTTAGGGCCAAGTGCACAACCCACTTGGGTTGCACAAGGTTTGGGGAAGTGAAAAGGGACTGATGATTTTACCTCTCTTAATTGGGAAACAGCTATGGCCACACCCATTGCTAACACAGCGCTCCCACAGGTCACAGTCCCAGTCGCTTCTGCATGACTCCTCGCAGATGCCTATGGAAGAAGAATGGAGCAACAAAAACCTGTCATGCTTTAGGTGCAAGTGCTGTGAGGATAGCCCTTGATTAAGGAGTCAGTTCCACTTTTTTCTTTTAGTTCAATATTTAATATAATGTGTAAATGATTACTGGCAAAATAATATTCATTGATGTCTTGTATGTTCCAGTTAAAAGAAATGGATTCACATAATTCCAAAAAAGTAAGGCCTACTTTAGGGTTGGGGATAACTGTATTCCTGGAGGGGAAGTGCAAAGAAGCCTGCTTAAGTATCTTCCCTTCTCCACTTTTCAGGGAATGGAGTGGAGACAGGGAAACTCATGTTTATCAAGTGCCATCAAGGGTGTCTGTATTCACTCTATGCAAGGGTGTCTGTAGTCACTCTATGCAGTGAGTCTTACCCCATTTTATAGGTGGGACACTGGGGCTTACAGAGGTGTCTTGCCCACCAGTAGGTACATATGTGCCTGGTCCAGATCTACCTGGACCTTTGGGCTTGAGCTCCCTCTGCTGACCCCCAAAGTGAAACAGATCCTGGCCTTAAGAGTGTATCTTCAAATTCCAGGGAATTATTCCTGACCTAAGCAGAGGCCCCCAAAGTTCCCAGAGTATCAAAGTTGGTCATTGAAGACCAGTGAAATAGGTCTAAAAACTGGGCAAGCAGCTGCTTCTCAACAAAACAGACAACAGCAAATACTGGGGGAAAGAAGCCCCATTCAGTAAATGATGCCAGGAAAATCGGATAGCCACATGCAGATGAAACAGGACCCCATCTCTTACCACTTTCAAAAATAATTAAAGGTGGAGAAAAGACTTAAATATAACATATAAAATCACAAAAATTCTAGAAGAAAATGTAGGAAAACTTTTTTGGACATCCACCTAGGCTAAGAATTTCTGACTAAGACCCCAAAGGCAATTATAGCAACAACAAAAATAAATAAATGGGCCCTGGTTAAATTAAAAGGCTCTTCACAGCAAAGGAAATAGCCAATAAAGCCAATAGACAACCTGTCTGTGAGAAAATCATTTATACATCCGATAAAGGACTAATATCCAGAATCTACAAAGAACTCAAATAAATCAGCAAGAAAAAGACAACCCCATTAAAAACTAGGCAAAAGACATGAGCAGAAGCTTTTCAAATAAAGATATACCAATAGCCAACAAACATTTGAAAAATGCTAAACATCACGAGTCATCAGGGAAATGCAAATTAATACCACAATAACACAACAACTTACCGTTCTCAGGATAGCTATTATTCAAAAGTCCAAAAACAATACACAGTGGTGTGGATGCAAGAGAAAGAAACATTTATGTATACACTATTGGTGGGACTGCAAATTAGTACAACTGTTCTGGAAAACAGTATAGAGATTCCTGAAAGTACTAAAAGTAGAAGAACCATTTGATTCATCAATCCCATTGTTGGGCATCGACCCAGAGGAAAAGAAATCATTTTATCAAAAAGATACATGCACCTAAGTGTTTACTGAAGCACAGTTCATAATCATAAAGATGTAGAATCAACCTAAGTGCTCATCAATTCATGAGTGGATTAATGAAATGTGATAAATATACATACATATATATATACATATATATAGACACATACACAGAGAGAGAGAGCATGGAGTACTATTCAGCCATAAACAGGGATGAATTAATGTCGTTTGCAGCAATTTAGATCTAACTGGAGACCATTATCCTAAGTGAAGCATCTCAAGAATGGACAAAAAAACACTACATCTATGCTTTAATAATTTGGAAGTAGTTGATGGACCCACATGGGAACAGAGAGAAGTAAATACCATTGGAAATCAAGAAGGTGGGAGGGGAAATGAGAGGAGGGGTTCCTACCTAATTGGAACCTATCTATTCAGGTGATGAGAACAGTAATAGACTTAACTTAAGCATTATAAAAGCTACCCATGTAATAAAAACATTTGTACCTCCTTAATGTTTTGGAAAAAAAATAGCAGCTGGTTAGGACCACACAGGAACTTCTAGCTAACTGTACACAGATCTGGATGAATGTGTGCTATGATTTGTTTGGCTATCACTGGGAATTTCTTTACCTGACTCTGTCACTGGACCTTTCTGGGACTTTGTTTCCTCATCTGTAGAATGGGGCCCTTGGGAATAGCAGGGGAAATGGCGTTCATTCTCTAGTGTCAACTAACATCAATAGAAGCGGCTATCTCTAATGCTATGTTGAGAACAGCCAGGCATCTTTCCCAGGCTGAAAGAGAAAGAGTTCTGTGACTGAGGGGTGTAGGAAGGGGGACGAGTGGGATGTCTACAGTGTATTTGTAGACCACAGAGAAAATCACTATGATCCCTGTATGCTTGTAGTAGCTGTTGTTGATTTGTGGGGAGAAGGTTGAGGAACCCTTATTCCACCCAGCAGTTTGGTCGCTTATTAGGCATTTATTTTGATTTCTTACTATGCCTGAAGCATGGAAGAAATTATTCAGGACATACAAAGATCTAAGACAAGAAGCTTAGAGTCTGACACCTGGAGATAAGACTTAAATTTAGAGTCAGTTCAGCTGCTAAACACAATTATGGCAGAGCCTATAACTTAGTGGGTAGGGCACCAGCCATATACCAAGGCTGGTGGGTTCTAGCCCTGCCAAGAAAAGCAAAAACAATGACAACTGCAACAACAACAACAAAACAGCTGGATGTTGTGGCAGGTGCCTGTAGTCCCAGCCACTTGGGAGGCTGACGCAAGAGAATCACTTAAGCCCAAGAGTTTGAGGTTGCTGTGAGCTGTGACACCACAACACTCAGGGATGGCAGCTTGAGATTCGGTCTCAAATAAAATACAAAAAAAAACAAAACAAAAAACAAAAACCCCAAAGCAGCATGTGACAAGTATCCTAAGAAGATGATATTACTTCCAATCAAATTAATCAGAAAGGGTGATTCTTAAAGTACAAGAATCTTTTAAAGACAAAATTGAAGGGCTCGGTCAGAGAAGAGAAAAGAATTACTAGCAAAAGTCCATGAGGGAAATGCAACAGGGCTAGGATTTGGGCTAGGGACCTTAGGAGTTTGGATTTGGTTTGATAGATCTAGAGGGGCATCTTGTGACTGTTTGCTTGGGAAGAGTATTCAGTGTGAGAGCACAGAACGATCCCAATTAGATATGCAGGCAAATTGCAGGAGGGAGACAAGAGAA
>NW_003852489.1:7550081-7551970 GCF_000181295.1 Otolemur garnettii
CTGGGCAAGCAACTGCTCCTCAACAAAGCAGACAACAGCATATACTGGGGAAAGAAGCCCCATTCAGTAAATGATGCCAGGAAAATTGGATAGCCATATGCAAATGAAAGAGGACCCCATCTCTTACCACTTTCAAAAATAATTAAAGGTGGAGAAAAGACTTAAATATAACATATAAAATCACAAAAATTCCAGAAGAAAATGTAGGAAAACTTTTCTAGACATCCATCTAGGCTAAGAATTTATGACTAGGACCGCAAAGGCAATTATAGCAACAAAAAAATAAATAAATGGTCCTTGGTTAAATTAAAAGGCTCTTCACAGCAAAGGAAATAGCCAATAGAGAAAATAGACAACGTGTATGGGACAAAATCATTTATACATCCGATAAAGGACTAATATCCAGAATCTACAAAGAATTCAAACATATCAGCAAGCAAAAGACAACCCCATTAAAAACTAGGCAAAAGACATGAGCAGAAGCTTTTCAAAAAAAGATATACCAATAGCCAACAAACATTTGAAAAATGCTAAACATCACGAGTCATCAGGAAAATGCAAATTAATACCACAATAACACACTAATTTACCCTTTTCAGAATAGCTATTATTCAAAAGTCCAAAAACAATACACAGTGGTGCGGATGCAGAGAGAAAGAAACATTTATGTATACACTATTGGTGGGACTGCAAATTAGTACAACTGTTATGGAAAACAGTATGGAGATTCCTGAAAGTACTAACAGTAGAAGTACCATTCGATTCATCAATCTCATTGTTGGGCATCGACCCAGAGGAAAAGAAATCATTTTTTCAAAAAGATACATGCACCTAAATGTTTACTGCAGCACAGTTCACAATCATAAGATGTAGAATCAACCGAAGTGTTCATCAATTCATGAGTGGATTAATAAAATGTGATAAATATACATATATATATACAGACACATACACATACACACAGAGCATGGAATACTATTTAGCCATAAACAGGGATGAATTAATGTCTTTTGCAGCAATTTAGATCTAACTGGAGACCATTAACCTAAGTGAAACATCTCAAGAATGGGAAAATAAACACTACATCTATGCTTTAATAATTTGCAACTAGTTGATGGACACACATGGGAACAGATAGAAGTAAATACCATTGGAAATCAAGAGGGTGAGAGGGGCATGAGGGGAGGAGTAGAAAACTATCTAATTGGAACCTATCTATTCAGGTGATGAGAACAGTAGTAGACTTAAGCATTATAAAAGCTTTTATAATTTTATACCCATGTATAGGGTATAAAATAGGTGATGAGAACAGTAATAGACTTAAGCTACCCATGTAATAAAAACATTTGTATCTCCTTAATCTTTTGGAAAAAAAATAGCAACAGGTTAGGACCACACAGGAACTTCTAGCAAACTGTACGCAGATTTGGATGAATGTGTGCTGTGATTTGTTTGGCTATCACTGGGAATTTCTTTACCTGATTCTGTCGCTGAACCTTTCTGGGACTTTGTTCCCTCATCTGTAGAATGGGGCCCTTGGGAATAGCAGGGGAAATGGGGTTCATTCTCTAGTGTCAACTAACATCAATAGAAGTGGCTATCTAATGCTATGTTGAGAACAGCCAGGCATCTTTCCCAGGCTTAAAGAGAAAGAGTGCTGTGATTGAGGGGTGTAGGAAGGGGGACGAGTGGGATGTCTACAGTGTATTTGTAGACCACAGAGAAAATCATCATGATCCCTGCATGTTTGTAGTAGCTGTTGTTGATTTGTGGGGAGAAGGTCGAGGAACCCTTATTCCACCCAGCAGTTTGGTCGCTTATTAGGTATTTATCTTGATTTCTTACTATGCCTGAAGCATGGAAGAAATTATTCAGGACATACAAAGATG
>NW_003852489.1:7553294-7554228 GCF_000181295.1 Otolemur garnettii
GAGAATGTTGGTGGTAAAAGGAAGAGATTGAGATGATCAATATTTAACTGCTTAAGAAAATATTTCCTTTAGGTGCTCCAATCTGTAGCAAGAGAGGAAGAAAGAGGTGGAGGGGGAGATGGAGGGTGGCTGATGAAGGGATGAAAGGGGAGGAGTGGGGAGTGGATGAAGCAGTGACCCAGGGCAAGGAGGGGGACAAGCAGAGGTAGAAGATTCTGATCTGGAGAGCTGAGTTTAAAGACCTTCCCTTCTCTCCTTTCTTCCCTACCCCGACCCCTACCCCAAACACAGTGGTCGGTGAAGTCCATTTCCTAGCTCCCTCATTCAAAGAACGGGGCTGCCTTCTGCCTGGACTCACCCACAATGTTCCCTGGCCTCACTGAAGCCTGAAGCTCCTGCACCTGCAGGATGAAGATGAAGAGGATCACCAGGAGGAGGAGGCCACCCCACTTCATGTTGCTGTTGGAAGTTTCTGGTGCAAATGCACCATGGCTGAGAGCAGCTAAATTTATACCCTTGAAAGCCAGAGCGGGGCTAGAGACCATACAAGCCCAAAGCCAACTCAGAAACTGCTTTTCCTGGAGAACAGCCACCCACCGTATGTAACCTTGGGTAATGCCACATTAGCTAAGTAACCTGCCAAGGGAACAGCCTCATGTGATGGCAAAGAAGTCTGCAAAATCAGGAGAGCTCTGCATGATAGATAAAAGCAATCCTCCCCTTCAGCCTCCCAAAGTGCTAGGATTACAGGCATGCGTGCCTGGCCTCCTTGTGTACTTTCATTCACCCATTCATTTTCAGGGTGCAGGAATTGTCTTCTCAAGCATTTGCCAGGCTTGAGGAGAATGTCCTCAGAGAATGACAGTCTAGGAGCTACATGCTAGGTAGCAAGGGTGCAGTCTGCTCTTTTGCTTCTCCCTTCCCTGGCACTGCA
>NW_003852489.1:7554248-7556147 GCF_000181295.1 Otolemur garnettii
ACCAGGAGGAGGAGGCCAGCCCACTTCATGTTGCTGTTGGAAGATTCTGGTGCAAATGCAGCAGGGCTGAGAGCCGCTCAATTTATACCCTTCAAAGCCAGGGTAGGGCTAGAGACCATAGAAGCCCAAGGCCAACTCAGAAACTGCTTGTCCTGGAGAACAGCCACCCACCATATGTAACCTTGGGTAATGCCACGTTAGCTAAGTAACCTGCCAAGGGAACAGGCTCCTGTGATGGCAAAGAAGTCTGCAAAATCAGGAGAGCTGTGCATGATAGATAAAAAAGGGGTCAGTGGGGAGGGTGGAAAAATGGACTTTTATTGTGTGTGGGTTTTTTTTTTTTTCACTCTGTTGCCCCAGGCTAGAGTGCCGTGATGTCAGCCTAGCTCACAGCACCCTCACACTGATGGGCATAAGCGATCCTCTGGCCTCAGCCTCTTGAGTTGTTGGGACTGCCATGTCGAGCTAATTTTTCTATTTTTTGTAGACACAGGGGTCTCGCTTTTGATCAGGCTGGTTTTGAACTCCTGACCTCAAGCAATCCTCCCCTTCAGCCTCCCAAAGTGCTAGGATTACAGACATGTGTGCCTGGCCTCTTTGTGTACTTTCATTCACCCATTAATTTTCAGGGTGAGTAATGTCTGCTCTGGGCCAGGCATTTGCCAGGCTTGAGGACAATGTCCTCAGAGAATGACAGTCTAGGAGCTACTTACTAGGTAGCAGGTGATAGAACAAACAAAGGTGTTGAGGGCCTGGGTGCTTTTTGGGGAGGTGAGCATTTGGGGAGCTGTTGTAATTAGGAGCACACCCCACATGGTTTCCAAAATGGACAGGCATTAGTATCGCCATTTTACAGATGAGGAAACTGGGCAATAACAGTTACGTTGCAGAACCAAGACCAAACTCCAAGGGCAGTGCTCTTGACTAGTGCACATTAATGTCAGGCTCGGTCCAAATTCTGAGAAAATAATAGGGACTCCTCTGGGCACAGATAAATGAGCCTTTGAGGACACTCATGATCAAGATTTCATTAGCAGAGGATGGCCGGTTTGGGCTCAGCTGCTTGCTATGGAGAATTAAAAGCAGGCGTTATTCACCAAAAGCTGTAACTTTGGTTTTAAGAGGGCTGAAGGACAGTATGTGGCCCCGTATTGCAGGCTGTTTACTCAAGTCATTCTGAGGCTGTGAAATATGGGACCAGCGTGAGGAGAGCATAGTGGATGAGAGTGAGGACCCTGGAGGGCAGCAGATGTGGTTTGCATCTGGCTCCACTGCTTGCTAACTTAGGAAAATTAGTTTCTATCTTTGAGTCTCAGTCCCCTTATCTGCGAAGTAGGGGGTCACAATTGCTGCCTGTTGGACAGAGTAAATATGTACACATACACGTGCCCCCAGCACAGAGTCCTCAAAACCGGCAGGTACTATTATGAATTTCTGTGAAAGGGGTTGCATGTCTTGCTGTTCCCTAGAGCAGGACACTTATAGAGAGCTTATGCCACGTGTCATTTCATTAAGGAAAGATTTCAAAATAAGTAGAGAAGAATCAGAACCCGTCTGTATTTCATTCTGCTGAGTATTCCAGGAAGAGACTCCGGGGCTTTTGCCAGTATTACTGTCAGCTCAATAGCTATTGGGCGCTTCATGGTTTCCATATAGAGAATAAGAAGCTGAGCATGCGACCACTTGGCCAGGGGCAGGTCAATAACATCACAAACAACCTTGCATAATCTCTCCATAAAGTGACAAAGAGCAAAGCCATTGTGTAGAGTGCACTGTCCCCACCCAAAGGGCTCCTGCTCCCAGCAAGAGGCTTTGCAACACGAAAGGGTCATTAGCAGCAATGAGGGGTGAGGACTCAGCTGTTCCAAATACCAGCTCCACTGCTCACTGTGCTCTGAA
>NW_003852489.1:7556882-7567959 GCF_000181295.1 Otolemur garnettii
TAAATTAATGTTGTCCTCTTTTCCCTCTGAACATTTCTCAAATGCAACAGAAAAGGAAGCTACCACTTGACTCTCATCATTCAAGACTAATGCCACCTTTGTCTGGACAACAGGCCATGCAGAGGGTCCTTCTTCTCTGAGCCTGCTGCCCCTTGACCGGTTGTGTCCTAAGTTGAAAGCCCGAGGAGGGGAGGGCAGGAAGGGTCCCTCAGAGTTAACAGTGGCATAACTTCTGCTCCGTGAGTTTCCCCACTTCTCCCTTAACAGCCAAGGACTGTGGACCCATAAAGAGCTTTTCAGAGAGCTCAGCACAAAGGGAGATGAACTTTTTGAGACAGTATTTTGAGAAAGGGATGTAATTTTATCTTTTTAGCCAGCATGATAAAAACTATAGCAATGACCATGGCCTGGAACACTGGTAAGCATTTTATGAAATGTCTTAGTTCAGTCTATTATAATAAAATTCCATAGTTTGGGAGGCTTAAACAATCAACATGCATTTCTCACAGTTTTTAAAGCTGAAAATCCTATTATTTGGGCATCAGTAAATCCAGTGTCTAGTGAGGGCTCTTTTGTTGGTCTGCAGGGGGCCATCTCCTGCCAGATCCTCATGTGGAGGAGAGAGAGGTATTTTATTTCATTTTTTTTGAGACAAAGCCTTACTCTGTTGCCCTGGGTAGAGTGCCATGATATCATCAAGGCTCCCAGCAACCTCAAACTCTTGGGCTCAAGCGATCTTCTTGCCTCAGCCTCCCAAGTAGCTGAGTCTACAGGTGCCCATCACTATACTTGTCTACTTTTTCTATGTTTAGTAGAGACAAAGTCTCACTCTTGCTCAGACTGGTCTTGAACTCCTGAGTTCAGGCAATCTACCCTTCTCAGTCTCCTAAAGTGCTAGAATTAAAGGCACAGACCACCTCACCTGGCCAGAAGTCTCCTTTTTGATGGCAATACCAAAGGGCAGAGATGGGCTGAGGTTTATACCCTACTTTCCGCTAAGCTAGGCTGGAGCATGTGCCCTGGGTGAAGACAGGTATTTGGAAGCTAGGTCCTCATGGGAAGCTGACCTTTCTGGATTCTACAGACCTGTGTGTGGCATTAGGTAACAACGCATTTTCAAACAAGCTCTCTGAGCTAAGGCAAAGAGTTTCAAGACTTGGCGTAGGAATGGAGACAGGACCATCTACAACCCCCCATTTGGTCACACTACCTAAAATGCTACCAAGAAGAGATTTCCTTGGGTATTTAATCCTTTTGCCATGTTCAAATGTGGAGGGAATCCCATATTGGATTATGATAACATTTTACTTCCTCTTTCCAACTTATGCAAAGACAACTCCAAGCTGCCTTTTGTTACAGGTTCTCAGCAATGTTGATCTAGCTTTTATGTTAAGTGTTCATCTTTCCTTTTGCAAAAGTTCTTCTGAAGAACACCTTTTGCAGGGTGTTCTGTGTAATGTTTGGATGCATTACAAGGATGCTCTATGTAATGCTTGACCCCTAAGGGGCCAATTGGTAATCAGCCAACAGATCCCTGCCACCACTGGTACTGGCAAAGCTCTGTACCAGTGATTTTCAACTAGTGTGCTGGGAGAGGATCTTAGGTGCGCCATGACAACTTTTAAAGATCATTAATTAAGTTATTTTCAAAAGAAGGTCAAAGTACAGTAAATATATTCTCTTTTTTACTCTTTTTTTTTTTGTTCAACATAATTTAAATGTGTGGTGGAATTTTAACTCTAAGTTCAAGTGTGCCATGAAATGATAAAGGTTGACAAACACTGCTCTCTAGGAAGGCAGAGTCTGGCTGGCTATTTATCACACTCATTTCTTCTTCCTGAGAACATACCATAGGAGCTCTCATTTCCCAGCTTTCCTTGCAGTTGGTTAGCTATGGCCATAGAATGAAGTTCTAGCTAATGGAATATAAGCAAAAGTGATGTAACCCACTTCCAGGGTGAAGCCCTAACGCCTCTCCTCCCTGTGCACATACCATTCTTTTCTTCCCATGGTTAGCCTGAAACACATAAGCCAATGAAGCCAGTTATCTCAGAAGTCACGTGTAGAAGTTGATGAAGACCCTAAGGTGGAAGGAGTCTGACCCCCAAGTTACCACTTGGAGGAAAGCTGTCTCCTATTCAATAATATCAGTTTTCTGAACGTGGTATGCTATAGGAAACAAAGATAGCAAAAAATAAGATAATTTGAAAGTATTGACTTAAGATATCTTTTGACTAAAACCTTACTTGTTATTAATTATGCATCCAGTGTTCTTGAATAGGCCAAAATGGTGATAAATTAAAATTCTTTCTGAAATAATAAAAAAAAATAGCAGTTTTATTTTACACTAGGGAGGAATAAATTTCCATAGAGTCAAGCCAGTACAATCTGGGGATTTATTTGTTGCAGCTGCTAATTAACACAATGTAAATTCTCTTTAGTTGCTGTGGGGACAGGCTAGAAAAACATCACAAAGGAGGAAAATTTGTAAGGAGCACAAAAGGCCAGAATCTGTATTTGGAATAAATTGAGAGATTAGAAAGCAGCTGTTTGGAATGGTTGGAATAGATTAGCAGTATAGATTATAAGGCAATTAATATTTTCTACCTGATTATAGTATATGTTCCCTTCTAAAAGTTAATCCTAACCCAGACCCTTTGTTCATTCCCCTATACATTGTTCCCTTAGGTCTTACACAAGACCACCCACGCGTCACATGTAAAGACATAGTTTATTTGACTCGTAAATAATCTTGATGAATCAGATAATGCTATATTGTAAATGTTGTTGAAACACAATCAAAAGCCTGGTGACATGCCAGGTGGGCGTGGCATTCTCCTGGCACTGGTGAGATTGCTTTACGCTGGTGAGATTGCTGGTGTCTGAGTCTCTTAGGTTATTGCTTCAGCAGTAGCTGAGTGTGAGGGTCTTTCTTTGTCACACTGTCCTCCACTTTAGCCAGGTTCCAAGGAAGTCCGGAGAGGCAAATAGCAACAAGTTGCCTCACTTTGACAAATCATCTGATCTCTTTCTTCTGTCACCACCACCATCACCCACACCCTCCCCTGGGCTCCTAAAGAGAATAGCTACTTTGGGGAATTTCTAATTTCTTAAAGTCACTATTAATTTTTTGTGAATAATGGTGGTGTTACAGCTGTTATGGAATACTATTATGTGTGTAATATTTAGGGCAGTGGTACCCAACATTCTTGGCACCAGGAATCATTTCGTGGAAGACAATTTTTCTGCAGAATTGGAGGGTGGGGATGGGATAGGAATAGAGCTCTGGCAGCTAGATGAGCTATGGGGAGTGGTTATAAATACAGGTGAAGCTTTGTGAGCTGCTCCTGCTGGGTGGCTCAGTTCCTAACTGGACATGGACCAGAATCATTTTGGCACCGGAAACCAGTTTCATGGTAGACAAATTTGTTGGGGACCAGCTCCAAACTATGCTGTCAGTTCCCTCCCAGTGGCTGGCAGAGACAAGAGGATGAGGGAAAAAAATGTAAAGTCAAACACAAGAGAAAGTTTTTTAAAAGAACGGCTGGGTCAGGAGACTGTCCACCTTCAAACATGAGGACCTTGGACAGCCCCTCGCTCCAGGCTAGCTCCGCTTTTATTGCACACACCATTGTTTTCATCACCAATGTCATGGGGGAAAGGCTAGCCCTTATGTCATGGTTCTTGCTGCGCTTGCATTTTCTAACCAAACTATTTCCTAAACCAACTCCATTAATTAGGTTGATTTACCTCTTACTATTATTGCTCTAAGTTATTTATGATCTTAACCCAAACAGAGCATGAGACAGGGAACACAGGCCTGGAGCAGGATGTCAAAGCAGACCTCAATTAGGCCAAGCACACAAATCACAGGTGTGGCAATTAACACTCAGGAAGCCTTGGGCTCAGACAGACTGAAGCTTCTGACCACACCAAAGGGACAGAAGAAAGGAGAGATTTTTTTTCTCCTTATCTAGTCCAGAGAGACCCTTTCTCTGTTTAATGAGGTTTAAGTGTTCTGCATTCCCTAACTCCTCCAAAGCACTCACTGTCCCTAGAGGGCAGCCCTACTGGGTGAGCCTTGCCTTCTCAGTGACCTTGAAGCACAACTGGAGTTGCAGTAGGGGAGGGTGAAGTTCTAGCAAAATAGCCTCTTCAGTCTTAAAGGGGCCAGGCTTCCAGGTAATGCATTTTGCACCTGAATTTGGGTTTCTCTGATCCACTTCTCTCCTGTCTCTGTTCCCTTTTGCCTATCACCTACAAAAAAAACAATTGAATATTGGCTTTAAGCTTATTAAATCATTATTATTAGCAATGCAAGCACATCAAGATATGACTCTTCCCTTAAGTACCCTTATGTACATCTGCACAAACTTTTCTTTTACTTTTTTCAAATTTCAGATTAATGTGAGAGTACAAATGATCAGGTTACATTGTTCATGTTGGTTAGGTAAAGGTCGAGTCATAGTTGAGCCCTTCACTCACAGGCTGTGGTTTATATCCTTACATTGTGACCATTAGGTGAGCGCACACCAATCTTCCTCCCTCCTCCACTTCCCCTTCACTCCCTTCTTTTTCTCCCTTGAACTTAACTGTGCTTTCCTCTATACTATAAACACATAGTTCTTTATGTATTGGTTTCATTATTAGTATTGCATACATTGGATACTTGCTTTTCCATTCTTGTGATACTTTACTAAGAAGAATATTTCTCAACTCCATCCAGGTTAATACAGAAGATATAAAGTCACCATCTTTTTTTATGGCTGAAAAGTATTCCATGGTGTACATATACCCCAGTTTATTAATCCGTTCATGGGTTGATAGGCACTTGGGTTGATTCCATGTCGTGG
The DNA here is from genome assembly GCF_000181295.1 of Otolemur garnettii. Taxonomy (NCBI): domain Eukaryota; kingdom Metazoa; phylum Chordata; class Mammalia; order Primates; family Galagidae; genus Otolemur; species Otolemur garnettii. The sequence goes on from NW_003852489.1 coordinate 7,561,736, forward strand.
CGATTGTGAATTGAGCGGTGATGAACATTCTAGTGAAAATGGGGTGGGAGATGGGAGTGGAGGTGGAGCTCAGGTGGCGATAGCCTCGTTCCTAAAAGGCAACTGACTGGAACCGGTTGGCAGGCTAGGGAGTTGGGGACTGCAGATTTAGGGAATAGCAGCCCATGCTGTAATTCAGATGTTATTTCATTCTTTCCTGTAGGCAGGTGAGGCCTGAGGACTTTGGGGTTACATCAGTGTGCATTTTTGTTGGTGTAGGAAAGGGAAAATTTGTGACTGCAGAGGTTTTGGTATGAGACTGTGAAGGTGTATCTCAATGAAGAAGAATAAAAGGAGAGGGTGGACACATTTGGGGGGGAACAGGACCAGTCTGAAATAAGTATAGGGGTCTGGGCCCATTGCAAAGATCAAACACACCAGTCAGAAAGCAGCTGCTTCTCAGGGAGTGTGATGTGGTTTTCAGACACCAGGGACATCACAAGCCCCTGCAGGTGAGTTGATGCTATTCTTACAACCCAGCTTAGAGGTCCCCTCCTTATCTCCCAAAGTTTTGAGAGGGCCCAAGTTCCATAGCCTTTATTTTAGGGACTATTTAATCAGCTTGGCAAAGAGACTATGTAATTGCCCCAATTCTTTCAAATTCTTGGTTCCCCAAGCATAAAACAACTAACTGAACTTTAGGAAACACTTCAATGTCAATTCCTAAGGCCCCAACATTATAAGTCTTATGCTTCCCACTGTGGGACAGTGGTAAGTATATTTTTTTCAAAGTGGTTGATTAGAACGAAACCTCAGATACACACATGGCCTTGATTTTAATTTTGGAGATAGTGTAGTGTAGGAGAAGGAGGAAGTTTTGGAGCCACTAAACTCTGGATTTAAAAGCAGATGCTACTATATCCCAGTGATGCGACCTTGACAATTTCCGTAAATTTCTTCATCAAAACTCAGAGGCACATACTACTCAACTCATAGGGAATAAGGAAATAATGTAGACAAAATACCTAGTACCTAAAACTATATCAGATAAAATATTTTCTTTGTCCTTTACATGTGTTCTTTATCCTCAACTAGGTTTTAAAGTCTTACAAAGGTCAGAGGCTATTCTGTACCACCTCTATGGGGCCACTGGATACCACATTAGAACCATATTTTAGTTATTACTACCCTAGGCATCATCTTCCAGACCAGAAGCCCAACAGGGCATGCAGCCACTCTACTCACTCAGTGCCTGAGTGATGTTCAGACTACCTGAGTGACATTAGCCAAGTCTCAATGTGCATGGTGGATAAGAGGAGGCCTGGCTGGAGCCACAGGGGAGAGCAGATGTATTCTCTGAGGAGAGGAGAAGGGTAGGTAGAAAAGAAAATCCAGACAGGCACCTATTCCTGGAATTTCAGCTGTGAAGTGATGCTAGCAGGATTGAAACATGGAGTCAAGGTATAGTTGCATAACAATTAGAATAAACCAGTGACAAAGGAGAAGTCTGTGACACTGGAATTGGTAATTAGAAAACTGAACTCCTTGATTAGATGAGAAGGAATTTTATCTGGAATGTAAGTAGAGGAGATGGACTTAAACAGATGTAGGAAGAATTCCCCCCATTATTCCAAGGGTTTAAGCAGTGTAAATGATACAAATATATGGAAATAGAAGGGGAGAGAATTTCTGCCAACTTGCAACTATTTTCTCAATGAAGGATGTGTGATAGCCAGTGAGACCTGATGTTGGAGGCTTGAGGGAGAGGGAGATGAGATGGAGATTTGAAGAAAGAGCATGTGAAATAGTCATCTTGTGTGAGTTGGGGGGAAGGTGAGATTTCCAGGCAGTATTGAATGCTGGGGCTGGTCTGTGGTCCCAGGAGAAAGGTGAAACATGTGTGGTAGATGGAGCCAAACCCTCTCAGCCAAGCCCAGTCTAACCAGCCAATAGATGCATGAGTGAGTCTAGCCAAGATGAGCAGAATTGTCCATTTGGGCCTAGCCTAGATTACTTGTCCCCCAGCTGACTCACAAATTCATGGGAATAATTATTATTTGAAGCCACTGAATTTTGAAGTAGCTTATTGAACAATGTTATTATAACTGTCAATATCTGACATAAAGCATAAGGATAAGGAGTGTTATTAAGTCTGCCCTGAGGCTGCCTTTATCCCTTGAGTCCTTACATAACCAATTGCAACCTAACTTCATATTTAAACTAACTGAAAGCATAATTTAGGAGTGTGTTTTGTAACAGATAGCCACGAGTCAGCCAATCACAGGCTGCCATCTGATCAGACCATGTCCATATAAGGCAAACACAGCGCTGTAACCAATCAAGCTGTTTCTTTACCTCACTTCTGTTCCCAGCCTGTAATTATTATCTGCTCACTTGTGGAGCAGAGTTCTCTGAACCGCTTCTGGTTCTGAGGGCTCCCTGATTTATGAATCATTCCTTGTCCAATTAAACTGTGTTAAATGTGTCTAAGGCTTTTCTTTTTCCCAGGAGGAATGGATAACCAAGAAATGTATAAGGTTCATGGATTGGGGGTCAAATCTTTGTTGGGAGACGTATTACTGATGCAAATGAACTAGAAATCTTACAGAGAAATAACAAGTCAGGCCCAGTAATGCCGCAGAAGTCATTTTATTCCGAAGGATAATTTTGGAAGCAGTCACCCACAATTCCCCAATCAATTGCCGGAACTGAATCTATATATCCAAGTTACCATAGATCCTATCCCATGGTCCTGGGTTCCAGGAATAGAGGGGGCTGCCAGGAAAAGAAACCTCGTGGCAGACATTGGAATAAAGATGATATTTGGGACTGGTCCCCGAGGAGTCTAAGATTCATCAGTCATCCACAGGGACAAACAGGTGCTCTTCCGACAACACAGATTATCCTTACACTTTCCAGAAATTCCTGGTCTTTGCTATGAACTAGCTTTCTCCACATGACACTCAGACTTTAGTGAACAGAGAGTCAGTGGAGTCCCTTCTACCATGGCAAAGGCCAGCAGGGACTCATCCTCCCTCTGAGCAGCGCTCTCGCTTTTCCTTACTTATTGAATAGAGATTTGGCAGGAGTGGCCACACTCAGTGTTGCTGCACTTTTGTCCCTCCAGACAAGATCATCTCCTGTGTACCTTTCAGCATAAAGTCCTAAGGCACACTTGGACAAGTTCTAGGGCTTGGTACAGCTGAAAAATGAAGTTTTCCAAGAACCTGGACTGCTCTGAAGGGCCTGGCTCCTGGCTCTCTTATACACCTGTATATCCCTCTCCCTCCAGGTACTCAGAGAGACAGAAAGACAAGAGACAGGACTGAAGTACTCTGGCCTCCGGAGGCCTTCATCTGTTTTCCTTCTTGACATCCTGAGACTTCTCTCTTGACCTTGAAGGCACACAGTACTGTTTGGGAAAACGTACCCGTGACCAGAAGCTGTAGCATCCTGGGAGAAAAGAAGGTAGCATTTGCCACTAAACCCCTTCTTTTGTCCCCTCTGGGACTAGATAATCAAATCCCCAATCACAAACAGAGCCAGCCTCCTGCCAATTCTATGTGCCCTCAGGTGCCTAGAGAGTCCCACAGGTTACTGGTTCTCTCTGCCTGAAAGAGAACCCCAATCCTGTACCCTGTGTTGCTCAGACTGGGTCCCATGAACCAGTAGCATCAGCATCTCAAAGAAACTTGGTAGAAATTAAGACTCTTGGGCCCCACCCCAGGCCTACTAAAATGGAAAGCCTGGGTTGTGCCCGAGCAATCTGAATTTTAACGAGCCTTCTACGTGATTCTTATGCATGCTGATATTGGAAAACCCTTGCTGTACATCACCCCTTAAAACAGTCTCTCCCATCTCAAGCAATAGATCAGGTGAATGACTTTTCCCTACTCTGTGCTGGGGAGAGACCTCCTTCATCTGAGATACCACAAAGAGACGCTAACAAGCTGCTCTTTGGGTGATTCATGCCACCTCAATTCCACTGACAGTCTCTCTGGTTCTCAGTCCACTTTAACGCACTCACCAAATTTACAATCAGTCCCAGGTTTTCAGTTAAGAAAATAAGAGACATGAAGGTTCTAGGATGAAGTAACACCTTCCAGGTGTAAATATTGGTGGAATGAATGAAGAGGACACTGTGTTTCATTCACACCAGTGTGGACCTGTGTTTGGGAGCAAGCTATAGGCTATAACCATGAATGATTTGGTACTTTATTGATATTAAAGTTAAGTTTTTAGTTAAGAGTATTTCTAACTCTTTAAAGCTTACAAATATTTCCAAAGCAAGATGCTTTTCATTTGCATCTTTATGGTCCTCTAGACCTGGAGGATGGATAATTTAGGAAGCCCTCATGCCATAATTCCTCCATTGTCAGAATTGAACCATAAACCCAAGTTGTGGCATCTTTCCTAATTCTCACAGAGACTGTAGCTACCTTCTCTCTTTCTGTCCAGTGTCCTGTCTGGGCTAAGCATTCAAGCTATCAGGGATGTGGATGTCAGGGCTTGCTGTTCTTCCCTGTCTCTTGGGCTGGTGGTCAGATATGGTAGGTCCCTCTGTTATCCCAAAAGAGCAGAAGCCCAGCGTCCATCTCTCCCTTGGCAGCAAGACTGAGGCTGTGCTGGAGAGGCCTGAGGACAAAGAGTGGCCATCGTGACTGGCGCCCTTTTGGTTTAGAAGGACTATCTCTTTCTGTTTAAGTAACTGGGCTGAGAGTCAAACGTCAGGTTCGAGACCTTGTCACCAATTTGTAGATGAAGACTGGAAAAGAAATCACTTGCTGAGGGAGCAAGTTTGATGTGGGAGCTGACTGAGGAGAAAGGAGAGTGACAATTTGGGATGCAGCCTGGATGTTCTTGTGATCCAGCTGTCCAGAGAATGGAGCAGCAAGGATACCAGGGACATGGTAGGGTCCACTGCAGGAGTGAGCAGAACTAAAGAGAATGTGCAACCAAAGCTTTTCGGGGCACTGAGAGTGGGACCACCCCGTTCCGTGCCCCAGAAGTAAAGAGCAAGAAAGGGAAGCTGTGTGAAATACCAGCAGCCTGCAGGAGAAGTGAATGCCCTTTGTTTTGTCCATCAGGAGTGAGACTGGCATCCTTGTGCCTTTGGGAAACCAGGCTCGGGTGGGTGCCAGCTCACTCCTCAAAACCTTGGGCTGGGGTTCTGTCTGAGGCTCCCAGGCCTGAAGGGAGGAGAGCTCAGCCCACCACAATGCTGGGCTATTTTTTTAGAGACAGGGTCCCACTCTTGCTCAGGCTGGTCTGAAATTCCTGAGCTCTGGCAATCCACATGCCTCTGCCTTCCAGAGTGCTAGGATTACAAGCATGAGCCACTGCCCCCTGCCAAAGTCCCTAATTTTAATGAGATACAATTTAATTTATGGTTATAGTCAGTGATGTTTTTGAAATATCTAAAAAATCTTTTTCTATCCCATGATCATGAAACTATAGCTTATAATATAGCTTCTTCTATAATAAAGCTTCTAGAAGCTTTATTGATTTCCCTTTCACATTCAGGTTCATGATCAACTTGGAATAGTTTTTTTGTGTGCGGTGTGAGAGAGGATCCAAGGTTCCCTTTTCTTGATATAGGCTATCTGGTTAAGTCAGATGTCTTTACTGAAAAAAAGCCATTCTTTACTAAGGTGACCAGATTTTAACATTGCTAAAGCGGGATACCATTGATGGGGTGGGGGGGGTTCTTAATTAAAAATTTAGAGCAACAAAAATTTTCATAGAACCCAAAAATAGTATTGTAATGTATATTTTTGAATTTCAACATAAGTATAATTTATAAATATAATACATTAAAAAATTATGTATAGTATTATTTTACTCTTTGGCATATTTCTCATTTGAGTGAATTTTTTTAGTAGATTGCTGTCGTTGTTTAAAAGGTCATGAAATTTTTCACAAGAATTTATTAAATTATATTTTACACATAAAATGGCTTTCAAAGTCTCAACATTTAATTGTGATTTTTCTGATGTCCACACTTTATTTACTGTAGAAAAAATGTGTTCAGTTCCAGCATTAGTTCCTGGTAAGGACAGCACATATCTCACAATTTTTAGTGCATTATTGTATGGAACATGGTTTGTTTCAAAATGATGAAATATTTCTAACCATTTTTTGTCTATTGTGATTTTTGCTGATGTCCCAAGATTTAACCTTTTCCTTATCAATATATATTTTTAATAATGATACCTTGTAAGTTGTAAGTGTCACTTTCAAGGCCA
>NW_003852489.1:7568172-7570066 GCF_000181295.1 Otolemur garnettii
GGTCGAATTCTAACAACTGATCAACAATGTGAACTTTGATAAGCAGTTCTCAATAATCAGTTCTCAACAATTATTTGTTATTATTAAAGTTTAACATTATAAAATTAACAAAAATAATATAAAACTCGTATCCTGGCGAAATAGCCACATGGCAGTGTTGGGACCAGAATTGCCTCTGAGAGACCACCACACACATGTAAAGACAAAAAGTGCTTTATTTTGCAGCATATGCTTGGGCCACTCTTCCCTTCAGTGTGGCTGGAGGAAGAATGGCTCCCTAGTGAAGTAAGCTGAGGTTTTTAAATCACATAGAGGAATTTCACTGGGTGTTTTGTTGGGCAGGGGTGCTATTGGCTGAGCTGTTTATGGTTAGGGACCCTCTAGAGAGGAGGAGGCTACTTGCTGTTCCAGACAGTTTGGCTCCTTCTGAGCTAATTGTCCTTGCCTAGAAGCAAGGGAGGGAGCCAGTCTCCTGCTGATACTGATTCCACCTGGGGGACCTGACCCAGGAGGGGAGTAGGGAGTTTACATTAGCCTTTTCATTTCCAAATGAAGTTACATTAACCTCTTCATTCCCAAATGGAGTTACATTAACCTTTTCAGCAGCTGACCGTATATTCCCTTCCCATTCTCCCACCATTCCCTAGCTTGTCATGCATTCTTTCCAAAAATCGGGACTTTTTAAAAATGCTGCAGGACGTGGGACAAATCATTAAAAATTTGGACTGTCCTGCCAAAAGCAGAACATCTGGTCACCTTATTCTTTACCCCTTTGTACTGCTAGGGCTGAACTCCCCTCCCTATCCCACCCTCTCCACTCCTATCCCACACTACTCAAAATGTACCAAAGACCTAAATATAAGAGCTGAAACTATTATACTCTTAGAAGGACACATAGGTATAAATATTTTTGGCCTTGGATTAGACAATGGCTTCTTAAATATGATGCCAGAAACAGAAGCAACAAAAGAAAAACACAGATAAATTTAACTTCATCAAAATTAAAGACTTTTTTTTTGTTTGCAGTTTTTGGCCAGGGCTGGGTTTGAACCCACCACCTCAGGCAAATAGGGCCAGTGCCCTACTCCTTTGAGCCACAGGCACAACCCCCAAATTAAAGACTTTTGCATGTCAAAGGACATGATCAATGAAAAGACCACCCACAGAATGAGAAAAAATATTTACAAATCATCTATCTGATAAAGATCCAGTATATTCAGAATATATAAATAATTCCTACAGCTCAACAACAAAAAGACAATCCAATTTTAAAAAGAGAAAAGTGCACATTCCTCCAAAGGAGATGTACAAATGGCCAATAAGCATATGAAAAGATGCTCCTCTTCAGTCTTTAAGAGTGAAGGAAGAGGAAGCAAAAGGCACAGCAATGGAAGAGCAGAGACAAAGTTAGAGAAACCACAGGAGGATAGTTTCAGGAGTGAAAAGATCCCGACCAATGTCAGATACTACAGCACTATCAAGGAGGTTGATGATTAAAGAAAATTATTAGAATGTCAACCAGGAAGTTATTGGTGCCAATGGCTGGGGTGGGAGTGGGTAGAGGGGTGGTGGGGATTGTAATGATGGCGGCATCTGCACTATAAGGGCTCAGGAGTGATTGCTGGTTGGGAAGAAAGAGACAGAGAAGACAGAAGCAAGGTTTGGAAAAGTTTTCTCGAGGAAAGGAAGACCTACCTGTTTTTAGGTAGAAGGAAAGAAGTGAAGGAAAGGAAAAGGTTGGAGATTCTGGGGAGGGAGCATATGGTGGATGGAGGAAGGTCAGGGCAGAAGGTGAAGGCTGGAAAGTGCAGAGGGAGGGGCCAGCCTTGGCCAAGGGGAGAGGACACAGGTGGGCACAGAGGGGTGCTGGCACAGGGAATGGTGGTGATATTCC
>NW_003852489.1:7570105-7629851 GCF_000181295.1 Otolemur garnettii
TTTTCCATATCACTCATCCTCCCTTCCATTTCCTCTTCTGCACTGTACATTCCCAGTCCTGGCTTTCCCACTCTTAGGTTCTTGTTCTAAGAAAGTGGAGCCGGTCTCTGCCTGGACTTACAAAGTGGAGCTCTAGCTGCGAGTGAGGAGGACTGCCAGGAGGAAGAAGACACCCAACTTCATGTTGCTAGATCAAGACTTCATTTGGGGACAATGCAGCCAAGTAAAAGGAATTGAGATTCATACTCTCTTGGACAGTGAGCTGGGCCAGAGGTCAAGACCAGCATAAGCAGGGAGCCATCTGGCATCTTAGGTTATGACAATCAGTGGACATTGCTAAAAAGCATAGACCATGTGCAGTGTTGAGCAGTGCACCATTTTCCAGACAAGCTCTTTGAAACTAGGGGAGTACCTCCTTAGTATAATGAATAAAATCTATGAGAGAGAGAGAGAGATTGAGAGAGAAAAGAATACAGATAGAAAGAGAAGTAACTCAAGAACATCTGTGTCAGGGTGGCACCTGTTGCTCAGTGAGTAGGACGCCAGCCCCATATACTGAGGGTGGTGGGTTCCAACCCACCCTGCCGATAAAGTGAGACTCTGTCTCTACAAAAAGAAAAAAAAAGAACATCTGTGTTTTATTTACTCAGCAACTCAGCATTACAACAGAGGTGCAACAAGGGTCAATAGCTTGTTCAAGGTTACAGAGCCATTAAGTGGGATTCAAACTCAGATATTTTTGTTTTCCTATTTCATGACATTTTTTTCTGTAACACTTTTTCTCTGCATCAGGCTTAGATCTAAATACTATATTGTAGTGTACGATACTGTTAAGGAATATATGTGTACCTATTCTCCCTCCTCCCCAAGACTTTACTAAATATTTATGTACTTACATGCATATGCATATACCTAACGCATATGCATATACACATATAGGCATACACATATACGTATGCATGCATAAACATACAGAGAAATTCTGGAAAAATAGTTTCCCAAATAATAACAGCATTACTTTTTAGGAATAGCATAAGATTGGGGGTTTCAGGTGGTCTAGAGGTCTTTAGTCTTACCTGCAATTAAGACTAAGGTAAGGGGAAGGCATTCATGTTGTAAGGTACTGGTTGATTCAATCATGTCACAAAGCCAGATGTAGAGTAATAGCTAAAGTTTATATGGTGCCTCGGTGAAGATGGGCTAAAACTCAATAGGCATTAACCCTGAAGAGCAAGAAAGGCTTAGAGGTTTTAGGTAGGGTAGCAAGTTAGTGGAGACTGGCACCCTCTATTCAATCTGCCTCTCATAACCCACTGAATCCCCTCTAAACTATCTGAAATTCTTCCCCCAACCATAGAACTTAGGAATCCGCCAGTTGGTGCCGGGAGGGAGATGGGCAAACTTGCCCCTAGGTGACAGGCACTCTCTTCAAAGAAAGATGTTCACTTCTTTTTTCCAGTTACTTTGGTGTATTAACAACTGTTGCCAGCTACAGTTCCAGGTGGCTTCCTGCTAGGACTATTCTATTCCTTTACTATTTAGCCCCCAGGGAGACACTGTGTTGCCTAGTTCCACCTTCCTTCTGACTGGGTCCCAGAAAGGAGTGGTTTCAGCAGAGGTCACTGAATGGCCACGATGGAGTGCCTTATGCTCAAAATGTTGCTTGCTCTGTTTTTGGAGTTCCTCTGACCAACCTATTGCATATATTATTTGTGCAATTAAAAATTAACAAAGGAAGAAAGAAAATACCCTAAAGCATGAAGAATAAATTGGAAAGTAGCAAAAGTGAAGTCAGGAAAGGCAGGCAGTATGGGAAAGGAATTATTATATCCCTGACAGGAGCGCAGCCATTTTAGAAAATCAGGTCAGAAGCCAGAACTCCTTTCCTGAGACCCCTGGAATGTCTCAAGCCAGAACTCTTAGAAACACCCTACCTATATCCTGACCCTCAGGATACTCCATGATCCTGAACCCTGCTAGAGAAGAGCCCCAGGTGGTACCCCAGGCTTACTGCCCCACTCCAGCTCTACTGATAAGGCTCATAAAAGCCTTTTGCAACTGTGGGAGTGGAGCTGACACCTGGTCAGTCTCCTGTTTTCCTTTCTCCCTCTATTATAGTTTCTCCTTGTCCCTTGACTGGTCTTCTCTCTTATGGACCCTCAACCTGGTTCTATGCCAGAACTTCGCAGGCAAGAAGTTTTATTAAACACAGCAAATTGCTGGAGACTGGCACCCTGTAATAACCAATCTGCCTCTCATAAACTGAATCCCCTCTAAACTCTCTGAAATTCTTCCCCCCAACCACAGGACTTAGGAGTCCACCAGTTGGTGCTGGGAGGGAGATGGGCAAACTTGTCCCTAGGTGACAGGCACTCTCTTCAGACTGGGTACCATTGAAAGGTACTCACTTCTTTTGCCTAAACAAATTCAGAAGAAATAAAAATCAGAGTCCTTGTGCAATCACTCCAAAACATTGCTGAGCCAGCTCTTATGTGAAGATGAGTTTTCTTTTCCCCTCCCATCCCTCTGTCTTCTGTGGAATGTACCATCATCAAGGCCAAGTTCCCTCAACCTTGACTCTGTATGGGGAGATAAGACTTTAGAACAAATGAGATAGAACCCAGATCTTCATTCCAGTTAGTCACAAGGTTTGCAACCTCCCAGTTTCTCCTTTTTCTTTACTTTCCTCTATATCTGTCTAACCCCCTTGCCAATATCCTTGAGTACCCTAACTCTGACCTGGCAATACCCTAACTGGAGTTGGAGACATTGAACCATTCGCTGCCTTCTTCCCTTCACTGGCACCACCCAATAGGGATGGCTTCTATTATAAATTAATGACCAATAGCTTCTTTTAGGACCTCAACTCTGCCCTGAATTTTTACTACAATTTCAACACTAACTTTCACTCTTCGTAAAGTCTATCACTAATCCTGTCCCTTCTTTTCTCCTCAAACCTCAATTTCTATTAGTCGGTCAGCATTTAAGTGCACATAGGGAGGTAAAACTCAAAAGGAATCAAGTAGGTGTGAGGGGGAAGGAGGGGTTGGGTTCACTCACTCCTAACACGTATAATGCACACATTCTGTGTGAAGGGCACGCTTACAACTTTAACCTGAAATGTACAAAACAAACTATGAAATCAAAAACTGTGTACCACTCTAATATTCTGAAATTTAAAAAACCATCTATTTCTTTTAGTTATTACACTCAGCACAGGACCTTGCTTCTTACTCTATAGAGAAAATATTTGAACTACTAATTCAATTTCTTTAATAGATATAGTACTGTTTAGATTATCTAGTTCTTCTTTAGTTAGCTCTGGTAGTATATCAACCTGGGTCCAAGCAGGAGAAAGACATCATACAGCAACTTATTAAAAAAAATTAATATAAAGAATAATTAAGCTAGGGGATTACAATAACAATGGATCGGCTAACAAAAAGTATAGAGATTTACACAGCACATATGAGTGGCAGATAGAAGGAATAGTTGTTCATCCTAACGCTGAGATAGAGCACCCAAAGAAGCCCCATCCCACCCCTTGCTCCTAGGACTGAGATCCAGACCTCTTTGGGGAAGGCATGGCCAGGTGTGTGGAATGGCAGTCACTGTACTCTTCACCAGCAGAACTTGCTGAAATCAACCCTTCAGGGTGCCAGGAGAAAGCTGTCTTCACTAGGTGTCTTAGCAGAGGCACTTTGCTACAAGACCACTCAAAAGAGGTGTGGAGGGGAAGCTCTGGGCTGCTGGGTGCTACTGGCCCCTGGGCACTGCAGGAGCTGGACACTGGAGGAACCACCTGCATTGTGGGGATTGGGGCGCTCTGCTGCAGAACCCTCCAGTGTTAGGGCGCACAGCAGATGCTGGGGGAAGTTGCTGGCCACTAAGTGCTGCTGGCCACTGTGCGCCCAGGGACTAAGCATTAGAGAAAGTACAAACCCTGGGAAAGCCGAATGCCGCAAGATGTTTCTGCCTGAAATGTCTCTCCAGTGCCCTGTACCAGCAAAGCTTCATTGCCATTTGGCAAAAGAAAAAATATTTACAGGGTCCAGATCTATTTTCACAGAACAGTCTAAAAGAGTGAATTTGGAGCTGAGAGGCAACAAATTAATAACCAATCCAGATCGTTTGTGTCTTTCAAGGAATTTGGACACTTCATTGAAGTCTTCAAATTTATTGACATAAAGTTGTTCCAACTAATTCCTTATTATCTTTTTAAGATCTGTCCAATCTAGACTGGTGTCTCCTCTTATTCTTCATATTGGTGATTTGCGTCTTTTCCCTGTATTTCCTGATTAGTCCGCCCTAGAGAATTATTGATTTTGTTGATTTTCTTAAAGAAGAAGCTTTTGGTTCCAATGATTTTCCCTATTGTTATTCTGTTTCCTGTTTTATCGATTTCCATTCTCATCTTTATTATTTTCCTTTTTTCTGCTCACTACACTTTTACTTTGCTCTTTCTAAAAAATCATTTTTAAGTGGAACATGAAAACCTTTCTAACAGGAATTTAGGGCAATAAATTTCCATGGAAGTGCTGCTTTCAGGGCCTCTCACCAAATTTTATGTGTGCGTTTTCATTTTCCTTCAGTTAAGAATAATTCCTAATTATTATTTCCTTTTGATTTCTTCTTTGACTTATAGATTATTTATAAATGTGATAGTTTACAAATATGCGGAAAATTTCCAGGTATTTTTCTGTTATTGCTTTTAATGAAATTCCATTGTGGTGAGAGGAAAAAAAAACTTTGACCTGACTCCTTCGAAATTTATTAACACTTGTTTGATGGCTCAAAGCATGGTTTAGTTTTGGTTGCTAGCCCATGTATGCCTGGAAAACAGTCCACAGTTACACTGTTACTAGGTGGACAATTGTATAAATGTCAATTAAGCAAAGTTGGGTCATAGTATTGTTTGAGTCTCAAGTTTTCTCTGCTATTACTGACTTTATATCCACTTGTTCTATCGATTATTGAGAAAGAAGTTTTGAAATTTTTGAGAATAGTTATGGATTTATCTATTTCTCCTTATTAGGTACATAAATGTTTAGATGTGTTATGCACTCTTAATGAATTGACTGCTTTGCATGAAATAAACTTCTTTTTTTTTTTTTTTTGGAGACAGAGCCTCAAGCTTAGCCCCTGGGTAGAGTGCCCTGGCTTCACTGCTCACAGCAACCTCCAACTCCTGGGCTCAAGCGAGTCTCCTGCCTCAGCCTCCCAAGTAGCTGGGACCACAGGCGCCTGCCACAATGCCTGGCTATTTTTTGGTTGCAGCCATTATTGTTGTTTGGCGGGCCCGGGCTGGATTCGAACCCACCACCTTAGGTGTATGTGGCTGGCGCCTTAGCTGCTTGAGCCACAGGTGCCGAGCCTGAAATAAACTTCTTTATCCCTGCTAATATTCTTTGCTCTGTAGGAACATACCCACACAGTGTTCTTTTTATTTTAATACAATTTTCATTTCAGAAATAATTTTAGATTTACAGCAAAGTTGTAAAGAGAGTACAGAGCACCCCTGTATGCCTCCCACCCAGTTGCCATTGTTAACATCTTCCGTGGCCATAGTACATTTGTCAGAACTGAGAATTCAACATTGGTACAGTCCTATGAAGTTTACTCCAGAATTTATGAATGTTAGTCGTTTCAGTAACGTCCTTTTTGTGTTCCAGGATCCAGTCCTGGAGGCCACATTGCATTTTTTTGTTATTTCTTTTCTCCTCTGATGTAGGGTATCACTTCAGTCTCCTCTGCTTGGATATTTTGTGGAATGCCTCTTAGTTTGTATGTACTTGGTGTTTTTCTCATTATTAGACTGGGATTTGGGGTTGGGGGGCAGAATATTACAATGAGAAGACAGTGTCCTGGGCCCAGGAGAGGCTGGTGAGTTTCCATACTCCACTGGCCATGCCAGGATCAGACCAGGACTGAGAAGGCAGAATGGAAGAAGGTGAGGCAACGGTGGGCATCCTTGGAAATAACCTGGGAAGATGGGGAGGTGAAGGAGGAGTGGAGGAATCCACACAGGAACTCTCTGTGAGCTAAATACAGCCATACGAGATGCTCCAGAGCAGCACACTGCCAGCACCAGGGGGCACCCTTCTCATGGACTACAGGTGTCTACGTGTTCCTGGAGTTGTGCAACGCAGCAGCCCTGAAAATGGGCTGAGAATCAGGCCATTGTGACCCTTGGAGGGTCTTGCATCCTTGAGAGCATCTGCCAAGAGCATGCTGGACTTCAGCCACAGGTGGGCTGGCAGTGAGTGGATCACACCAGAGAGGCCATATGGGAAGGACATGGGCTGACCTTGTTACTGAGCACACGTGGACCATGCTTAGAGATGCCAAAAATGTGGTTGGAAGACTAAAGGGAGAGGGATGAGAGTAGACTGGTGTGAGAAGAGAGCTACTAAGAGCAGAAGGTAAGAATACATGAACAGAATGCAACCTCATTCATTACCTAGTCTATCGGGGCAAGTGGCATTGCTGTTACCCAGATGTGCCATGCCATGAGTTATGTTAGGAGAATAAAAAGAGGTGCCTCTGGGATTTCAAGCCCAAGAATTATATATCACAACTTAAGGTGGAGAAGAAAATACTAAACAGAGAAAGAGAATAGAGTGCAGCAAGCATAGCTTTCAGACTCACTGCTTTCTATTCAATGCCCATGGTAGCTGTTCAGAACACACCAGGGTGAGAACACATTTCCCTCACAGGCAGAGCTTTCTGTACTTAAGAGAAAAATTCTCTGGCCACTGTGAAACAATTCTCTCTTATTCTCAGAAGCCAGAGAGACTTTAACATTTTAGACTCTGCTTGAGAGTCCGATTTATTACCTTGTTCTCTTTTTCTTTCACCTCAAAACCTCATGTAAGGATCTCTCCTTGTCAGAATGCAATGTAACTAAAGCTCTAGCAAAAGATTCCAGGAAATAGAGACTCTAGGCTTCTCCCCTATGAACCTGTAGGGGCAAAGCTGGAGTGAGTCCTATAGTCAATTCATCATTCATATTAATTGTATTTTATTGAAGAGGCAATCAAATTTAAGATGTATCATTTTCCCTGTGCAATTGAGAAGAAATATCTCCAATTAAATATGAATCACTATCTATTATGAGATTTTTCTTGATTTTAAAGACATTAAATGTGAAAAATGTGTATCTACATAGATGAAGTTCAGTAGTTTCCAAATGACAACAATAAAAACATCACACTTCCATACTAAACTCCATTGCACAAGGAATGTAGACAAGAATCACCTCTCCCCAAGAGGGGAGAACCTAATTTCATTGGGAACTGTATAAGCCATTGCGATGTCCATGTCTCTTCAAGCTGTCATAATCTCCCTTTTTGTACAATCTAAAGACTCAAGTATAAGATCAACCATTTGGTTTATGCATTGTTGTGATGACAACTCCATTGGCAAATGGGTCTTGGACTACAAGGGACTAAAACAGACAAAATAATTAAAAATTCTTGACTCTAAATTTATTTTTCTTTCTTTCTTTCTTTTGAGACAGGGTCTCCTTTTGTTGCCCTCCATAGAGTCAGGACATCATAGCTCATAGCGACCTCAAACTCTTGCCTCAGCTTCCTGAGTAGTTGGGACTACAGGTACCCACCTCAGCACTTGGCTAATTTTTGAGATGAGGTCTCACACTGGCTCAGGTTTGTCTTGAACCTGTGAGCTCAGACAACCCACCCGCCTTGGCCCCCCACATGCTAGGATTACAGGCTTGAGCCAATTGACCCTAAATTTCTGCAGACAGGAAAGAGCCTGAAAAGGGGTGTTAAGGGTTCCCAAGACCACCTTTAGGCTCAACGCTTTGCCAGGAAAACTCACAGGATCCAGCATATAGTCATACTTTTCGCTGTGGTTGATTATAGTGAAAAGTTATAAAGAAAAATCAGCAAAGGGAAAAGGTTTGTGGGGCAAAGTCTATAGGAAACCAAGTACAAGCTTGCAAGAATACTTTCCCAGTACAATCACACAGGAACAACTTAATTTCTCCAGCAACAAGTTGTGACAATACATGGGATATGCTGTTTACCAGGAAAGTTTGCCTGATCCTAGATTATTGGGGGCCAGTTACATAAGTACCCTCTCTACCTACCATGTGACAAAATTCCAGACCCCCAGAAGGAAAGTGTGTGTTCATCATAAACCATACAGTTTACACACACACACACACACACACACACACACACACACAGAAAAATTAGATGCAATGAGGCACTCTCATCAATTAGGGAAAGTTTTGTATCAGTTTAGGGAACTGTTGAGCATGCAAGATCCCAGATGCCAGGCAAGGGCCAACTTTGAGAGTCGACCTTTTCTCTTCTCTTCTCTTCCCTTCCCTTCCCTTCCCTTCCCTTCCCTTCCCTTCCCTTCTCTTCTCTTTTTTTGTTCCATTCCTTTATTCCCTGGTGCCCACCCTTAATACTCAACTGCCTTCTCCCATTGACAGATACTACTACAATAATACAACCAAATACGGATGCTTCCTCTTGTCCTAACAACAAGAAAGAACATTCCCAAGCAGCAAATGAGATCTCTAAACTTGCAGGCAATGCAAACTTTCAAGCAAGCCCTCCCCAACCTGCAAATCTCAGGGAGAAAGTAGGAGATTGGAGCAATCTCGTAGCTTTGATCAAAATCACACAATGTTTATGTCCCTTGCACTGTAGTTTCAAAGGGCAGGCAGGCGTCTGTATCCAGACAGAATGAGACCCTGTGAAAATGGCTTTCTCTTTCATTTTTATAACATGCAAATTGCCAGAGTTTAATCAATCGCTTCTAAATGAAAACCTGTATAAAGCCATAATTTGGCCCTGAGTATTGACTGGGTGACGTGGAATAGTGGATTGTCAAGAAAAATTATCCTCTGGAAAAAGATGAGTCTATGCTAGACTGACCATCACTCTTCCCTGTTCAGACCAGACCCTCCCTTCAGCTTTAAATTTGTCCAAATCAGTGACATTCCAGCCAGGGTTAGTACTTCTGCAAGTAGGCTTTCTAAGGATAGCAGTTTTAGGCCAGCTGTGCTATCTTTTCTACACACATGAACTACTTCTCAAAGAAAATGAAGAACTTCTCAGAGGGAGGAGTCCAGAGCTCAGAGAGTAGAATTAAGAGCTATGGCAAACATGGGCTAAGGAGTCACTCTAGAAAGGAAAAGAGAAAAACAGATGGGGGCACTACTTCTAAAAAAGAACTCGGGCATGATCAAAAAGCCTCTCCTGTCTCTGGAGTGGGAGACTAGTTGGCACAAGCAGGACTAGACTTCAGGTTGGCTGTGGATGCAGGATTACAATGTGCCTCCCATTCTTCCTGTCTTTGTAATGGAAGTGTCCATTGCAATTATCCAGCCCCTGTCTCATTATGTACATTGGGGAATGTGGGGAATAGGAAACTTGTCTTTTTAGCTCATAGGTCTTTGGATCAAGAAGAGCCACTCCAAATGAACCTTATCTACATCCAAATGTGATTATGGATTTACAGGATCTTGGACTTCAGTACTGACACCAGGATTAGATAAGACTTTGGGGAGTCTTGGCCGGGCTAATTCTAATGTGCACATGAGAGGAGTGTAAATCATTGAAGGCAGAGATAGACTGTCACAGATTACTGCATGAGTAGCCCCAGTTTCATACCTTTCTATATCTTGGATAACTCCCCTTCATGTTGACTCTGGGCTTGGCCACGTAACTTGTTTGGCCAATGAGACAACAGAAAATGTGAGGCAAGGAGAGTCTTGAAAGGTGACTGTGAGGCTATCCAAAATCATCTTACCCCTAGCCTATCTGACCACAGACGCATGGGCGAGTTCAGCTAAGCTAGTCTTTCCTAGAAGCACCCAAGGAACCCACAGAATATTACCAAAATACATGCTAAACAAGCTAATTTGTTGTTTTAAGCTACTGAGTTTTGGAGCAAGTGGTTTTCTAAGAAGACTAAATGATATAGGTATAGCAAGATATTTAAAGGACCAGAAGACAAGCCAATCCTAGGTTAAGACAGAGAAAATTTATTGCTGTCCTAACTTGGTGAAAGCACATCAGTTTCTTTGTTTATTTGTTTGTTTGTTTGTTTTCTTGGCTGGGCCAGGTTTGAACCTGCCATCTCTGCTATATGGGGCCAGCACCCTACTCCTTTGAACCACAGGTGCTGCCCAGCACATGAGTTTTGATGATATTTTCTAGCCAGGATAGAGAAGGGGAGCATTTGCCAAATCAACAGCAACATATCAAATTCCAGTATCATTGTTAAGTCAATAAACACAAAACCTCTACTGACACCTGCTTAAGTCTAAGTTACCCCTCATTCTCCCAGATGATATCTTCAGCACAGTTCATTTTGGTAAGTTAAACAGGGTATGTAAAAAATTGCCAACAGGGCAGCGCCCTACTCCACTCATAGAGTAGGGTGCTGGCCCCATATACTGGAGGTGGTGGGTTCAAACCCAGCCCCAGCCAAAAAAACAAAAATTGCCAATAGCCTAAAAAGTGGTTGTTCTGTTGGCTTAGCACCAATTATTGACACTAAAAGGAGGTGTCACTTCCTCTGCACCACGGAGACAGTGTAGACAGAGTGTGGTGGGAACCCAGATGACGCCCTAGGGTCTTTCATTAAAAATAACATTGTAGCATGCAATACTGTTTGAAAGCATTTTCCCCCAGCAGAACTTCTTTCAAAATTGGAGTCAATCCTCTCAATTCCTGCAGCTGCTTTATCAGCTAAGTTTATGTAAGATTCTCAATCCGTTTTTTTTTTTTTTGATCATTTCAATAACATTCACAACATCTTCACTAGATGGGGTGGATTCCATCTCAAGAAAACACTTTCTTTGCTCATTCATAAGAAGCAACTCCTCATCTGTTAACGTTTTATTATGAGATTGTGACAATTCAGTCCCATCTTCAGGTTCTACTTCAAATTCTAGTGCTTTTGCTATTTCCACCACATCTGTACTCCCATCCTCCACTGACATCATGTATGAGGGTTGGAATCAACTTCCTTTGAATTCCTGTTAATGCTGATATTTTGACTTCCTGCCATAAATCCTGAATGTCCTTAATTGCTCCAGAATGGTGAATCATTTCCAGAGGTTTTCAATTTACTTTGCCCACATCCATCAGAGGATACTATGGCAGCTATAGACTTACAAAATGGATTTCTTAAATAATAGACTTAAAAGTCAAAAACCTAGGCTTCAGAATGGATAATGTGTTAGCAGGCATGAAAATGATGTTAATTCCTTGTACATCTCCATCAAAGCCCTTGGGTGATCAGGTGTATTGTCAACAAGCAGTAAGAGTTGGAAAGAAATCTTTTTTTCTGAGCAGTAGGTCTCAACAATGGGCTTAAAATATTCAGAAATCATGCTGTAAACTGAGGTACTGTCATCTAAGCTTTGATGTTCCATTTTTAGACTACAGCCAGAGTAGATTTACTATTATTTTTAAGGACCTTATGATTTTGGGGATGGTAATTGAGCATTGCCTTCGATTTAAACTCACCAGCTGCACTAGGCCCTAACATGAGAATCAGCCTGTCCTTTAAAGCTTTGAAGCCAGGCATTAACTTTTCTCTAGCTATGAAACTTCTAGATAACATCTTCTGCCAAGAGAAGGGTGTTTCATTTACATGAAAAATCTGTTGCTTAGTCACCTTCATTATCTTTACTAGATTGTCTGGATAACTTGCTGTAGCTTCTATATCAGCACTTGCTGCTTCACCCTGCACTTTATGTTATGGAGATAACATCTTTTCTTAAACCTCATGAACTAACTTCTGCCAGCTTCCAGTTTTTCTTCTGCAGCTTCCTCACTTCTCTTAGCCTCATACAATTGGGAGAGGGGGCCATGTGCCGGATGCTCTGCCTTAGCTTAAGGCAAAATTGTGTCTGTTTTTATCTTCTATCCAGATCACTCAAACTTTCTGCATAACAGCAGTAAGACTATTTTGCTTTCATATTATTTATGTGTTTGTTGCAGTTGCACTTTTAATGACCTTTAAGAACTTTTCCTTTGTATTTATGACACTGTTTGGAACAGAGGCCAAGCTGTTGGCTATCCTGGATTTCTTGGCATGCCTTCCTCATTAAGCTTAATTATTTCTAACTCTTGATGTAAAGGAGAGATATGTGGCTCTTCCTTTCATTTGAACACTTAGAGGCCAACTAGAGTTATTCATTGGTCTAATTTCTTTTTCTTTTTTTTTTTTTTTAGACAGCGCCTCAAGCTGTCCCCCTGGGTAGAGTACCATGGCATCCCAGCTCACAGCAACCTCCAACTCCTGGGCTCAAGCGAGTCTCCTGCCTCAGCCTCCCAAGTAGCTGGGACCACAGGCACCCACCACAACGCCTGGCTATTCTTTGGTTGCAGCCATCATTGTTGTTTGGCAGGTCCGGGCTGGATTCGAACCCACCACCTTAGGTGTATGTGGCTGGCACCTTAGCCACTTGAGCCACTTTCAATACTGTTGTATCTCAAAGAATAAAGAGGCCTGAGGAGAAAGAGATAGAGGAACAGCCAGGCAGTGGATTGGTCAGAGCACCCACATTTATTAAGCTCCCTGCCTTATGTGGGTGCAGTTCATGGGTGCCCTGAAACAACTACAATAACAACATTGAAGATCTCTGGTTAGAGATCCCTATGAAAGACAATAATAATGAAAACTTTGAAATATGAGAATTACCAAAATATGACACAGAGATGTGAAAACAAGCACATGCCCGTTGGGAAAAAAAATGTCACCAGTAGACTTGCTTGCTGCAAGTTTGCCACAAACCCTCAGTTTGTTAAAAAAAAAAAAAAAAACAAAAAAAAACCCAAAAACATTATCTGTGAAGTGTGATAAAACAAGATGTGCCTGTGTGTGTTCTCTTATGGTTAAGCTTAGGGTCAACCACAGGTGTGACATCCCACCTGAGAAAAGAGGCCAGTGGTTAGCAAGGCGACTCTACGTTCTTCTTTGTGAGGTCCTTTCACTTGAGCCTCTTTGAGACTCCCCTGGAACCTACAACATGGATGTACATGGGAGGAACTGTGGTGTGTTTGTGTTGGCGGGAGAGGGGTACTACAGGCTGGAGCAGAAGAGGGCCAGGCATCACACCCAGAAGCTAGACCAGAGAAAACTTTTTGGTTGTTTTCTGTCCTCCCCTCACTTTGCCCTAGGGAGCCTGTGGCTGTAAGGAGGACAGAAGCTGTGCCAATCCTCTGGAGACATAGGTGCAGGCCAATCCGTTGGCTTTTGAGGAGCTTCTTCCCCAATTCCTTCCACCTCCCCACCCCCAATCGTAAAGTTAAGCTAATTTAACAACCAAGGGAGATAGTTTCATACTAAGAGAAAGAGGGTATTTATACCCCACAGGCCTCTTTGTCTCTGTTTCTCTCACGTCCTCTCCATCCTGAGAGAGACCCACTTCCAACTCTGTTTGGAAGTGCACTAAACTTTCTCTTTGTTCTTTCTAAATAAAATGTCTCTTCATTACACTAAAACTTGTGCATCTTACTTTACTTCCTATTTACACTGCCTGAGCTGCTCCAGTTTTATTTCCAGTTTCTATTCATTTTTATTTTCAATTACTGCTGTGCCTCGATTGAACTTCCTAACTCTGTGGAGTAATCAAATCAGGTTATCTGGGTTCAGGGAACTGGGACCCCCGACCCCCAACAACCTAGATGTGACAACATTTACTTAGGTAACATAATGTTTAAAAGTTCGTTTTTATACAACAAACACACGAATGAATTCTTGTGGATAACTTTCTGGAAGGTTATTGACATTAACAATGTGCTGTGTGTTTTTCCAAGGCCTTTTCCCATACTGTTATACACAAACGTACATATATACAAATATATACTTTTTTGCAGAAAAGAAGTTATATGTATTATTTGGCTTTATTTACTTAGCATTATGCCTTAGAGAATTTCCAGGTTAGTATCTTTTTTTCCCATTATAAAAAAGAAACTGGTGTCTAAAATTCCATTATGTAAGTGACTTGTAATTTATTTATCCAAACTCCGATTCTTGAACATTCAGGGGGCTTCTAGGTTTTTGGGGGTGTTTTTTTGCTTTCAGAAACAGTGCTACAGTGACCATCTTTTTATATTGTTCTTTATTTATCTAATGTCAGTATTTCCCCCAGAATAGGTGCCTATACACTGTTGCCTGTACAAAGGTTGTGCATACTGTAGAGTTGTAAGGTATGGCTAAATTGTTCTCCAGAAAGACTGTATTTAATGGCACTGCCTCCCACAGTGAAGGAGACACCAATTCTCACACATTGGCCCAATGCATCTGTTACCTTGCTTTGCTAAGTTGAATTTTTAATGGAATGTTTTGAGCTGTATATTCCCTTAGTCCCCATTTCCCCTGAGTTCAAGACCTATTCCAAATCAGGAATAAAGGGCAAAGAACTCTCACAACAATTAGATATGGAAATTTAATTAGCAGAAATTACATGAGACAATACAACCTGGTTTTTGCTATTCTGGCATTTGAAATCTCCACATGAAGCAGAGTGTAAAAATATGGCTTGTGAATAGATTTGCTGAGGAATACATTTCGATCCTGGGAACGTTGAGATTGCCAAGGAGGAATGTGATTAACTGAGAATGACAATACTTGACCTCTATTTAGTATGTAATTGTATGTCAGGCCCTGGGCTTGTATTTTCTAATTGTCAACATCCCAAAAATTTGATCCCCACACCACAAATGAAGAAAATGAAGCTGAAAGAAAGAACACATCTTACAAATACTTCAAGCCCACCTCAGACCCACTGATGTGGGGTCTCCAACATCAGGCTGGCATATGAGACCTTAGGAGTGCAATGATTTCTGTATTTAGACTCTCAAAGATGCTGGAATTCCATTTTCCCTGGAATTTTATCCTCCAGAGAGTCTTTTCCTATTCCTGTTAAATCCTTCTAATACCTAACTGCATGCCAGATCACACTTTGTCCTGTTTTGTGAAAAATAGATGCTGTGTTACTGAGTATGAGACTTAAAGACAGTGAAATCCAAAAAAGTCAGATGGTGAAGATCTGTACAAGGAAGTCTCCTTAACACAGAAGGCCTACTTGCCTTTCTGTGTAACTTTAAGTATGTACCAAATCATATTTTGAGAAATCTACAAAGTGTTGCCCCTCACTTCCCTACATTCATTTTTTTTTAAGTTGACCTAACAGATAATTTTATTTCCCAGTAACTTGATGCACACTAATTAAACATGAGATGCATAGAGACTAGTAATTTATAAAGTGAGAGAGTCGTATCATCTCCAAGACTTGGACACAAAGGGAAGTTGGAAAGGGGCTTAGATAAAATCTTTTTTATTATTATTATTATTATTTTATTTTTTTGTGACTCTGTCTCACTTTGTCACCCTTGGTAGAATGCTGTGGCATCATAGCTCAGAACAACCTCAAACTCTTGGGCCCACGCAATTCTCTTGCCTCAGCTTCCCAAGTAGCTGGGACTACAGGCACCCACCACAATGCCCAGCTGTTTTTAGAGACAGGGTCTCGCTCTGGCTCAGGCTGGTCTCGAACCTGTGAGCTCAGGCAATCCACCTGCCTCGGCCTCCCAGAGTGCCAGGATTATAGGCATGACCCACCTTGCCACAATGCCTGGCTATTTTTTGTTGTTGCAGTTGTCATTGTCATTTAGCCGACCAGGCCAGGTTTGAACCCGCCAGCCATGGTGTATGTGGCTGGTGCCATAACCACTGTGCTGTAGGCACTGAGTCAAGAGGACATTCCAATTCTAAATATTTATACACCTAACTTAAATGCTCCCAGATTTATGAAATGGACTTTAAGTGATCTGACCAATATGATATAACACCATAATAGCTAGGGACTTTAACACTCCTTTGGCCGAACTGGACAGAACCTCTAAACAGAAACTAAACAAAAAACAGGGGACTTAAATGTAACCCTAGAGCAACTGGGCTTAATAGACATATAGAGAACACACTATCCCAAAGCTAATGAATTACATTCTGCTGAATGAATTATATTAGCCCCTGAATCATATTCCAAAATAGATCATATTCTAGGACACAAAACCTCAACAAAATTAAAAGAATTGAAATTATACCTTGTATCTTCTCAGATCACAAGGCAATAAAGGTAGAACCCAACTCTTAACAAAAATTTTCATCCCCACACAAAGTCATGGAAACTAAACAACCTTATGCTGAATGACAGTTGGGTCAAGGAAGAGACAAAAGAGGAAATTGTTAAATTCCTCAAACATAACAAGGAAGCCACAAGCTACCAAAACCTCTGAGATATTGCAAAAGCAGTCCTCAGAGGGAAATTTATTGCAGTAGATGCCTACATCTGAAAAATAGAAAGAGAACACATCAACAACCTAATGAAACCTCTCAAGGAAATGGAAAAAAAGAGCAATCCAATCCCAAACCTAACAGAAGAAAAGAAACAACCAAAATTAAATCAGAAATAATAAAATTAAAAACAAAAGAATCATTCAGAAAATTAATGAAACAAATAGTTGGTTCTTTGAAAAGGTAAACAACAAAGATGAACAAAATTGATAAACTTTGGCCAGATTAACTAGAAACAGAAAAATAACATCCCTAATAACCTCAATCAGAAATGAAAAAGGGAAATAACAACATATACCAGAGATATAAGAGATTAACTCTGACTACTACAAAAAACTATATGCCCCCAAATTTGACAATGTGGAGGAAATGAAACAATACCTGGAATCACACCCATCTCTCTAGATTTAACCTGGAAGAAGAGGATCTCTTAAACAGACCAACATCAAGCCCTGAAATTGAATAAATAATAAAAAAGCTTCCAACCAAAAAAAAAAAAAAAAAATCCCTACGCCAATCAGCTAACACCAGAATTCTATCAAACCTTAAAAGACAAGCTTATACCAATACTGTAGAACCTATTCCAAAACAAGGAGAAGGAAGGAACCTTCTCCAGAACATTCTGTGAAGCAAACATCACCCAAACCAGGAAAGGACCCAACTAAATAAGAGAACTACAGACCAATTTCACTGATGAATATCAATGGAAAAATACTCAATAAAATCCTAGCAAATACATTACAGCTACATATTAAAAAAAAATTATGCATCATGATCAAGTAGTTTTATCCCAGGGATACAAGGTTGGTTTAACATACACAAATCCATAAATGTAATTAACCATATAAATAGACGCAAAAACAAAGGCCATATGATCCTCTAAATATAGAAAAAGCATTTGACAAAATTCAGCATCCTTTTCTAACAGTAACATGTAAGAAAACTGGCATAGATGGCACATTTCTTAAACTGATTGAAGCCATCTACTACAAACCCACAGTCAATATCATACTAAATGGAGTAAAACTGAAAGATTTTCCACTTAGAACTGAACCAGATAAGGATGTCCACTATTGCCACTACCATTCAACATAATTCTGGAAGTTCTAGCCAATGCAATCAGGCAAGAGAACGATATTAAGGGCATCCAAATGGAGGCCCATTTATTTAATAGGGATTCAATACATGGTGCTGGGAGAACTGGATAACGACATGTAAAAACTGAACCCATACCTTTGGACCCATACCTTTCACCACTTACAAAAATTGACTCAGGATGGATAAAAGGTTTAAATATAAGACATGAAATTATAAAAATCCCTTTTCTCCACATCCACACCAGCATCTCTGGTTTTGGGATTTTGTGATATGGGCTACATAGCTAACATTTAATTAAAAAAAAAAAGAAAGAAAGAAATTATAAAAATCCTAGAAGAAAGTGTGAGGAAAACTCTTAATAATGTTGACCTGGGGAAAGCTTTTATGAAGAAGAAAGACCTCATTGACAATTGCAACAACAACAAAAATAAACAAATGGGACTTAATTAAGCTGAAAAGCTTCTGCAAAGCTAAGGACACAACAATTCAAGCAAATAGGGCTGGGTGCAGTGGCTCACACCTGTAATTCTAGTAGTCTGGGAGGCAGAGGCGAGTAGATTGCCTGAGCTCAGGAGTTCGAGTAAGAGTGAGACTCTGTCACTAAAAATATCCTGGTGTTGTGGTGGGTCCCTATAGTCCCAGCTACTTGGGAGGCTCAGGCAAGAGGATCCCTTGAGATCAAGATTTTGAGGTTGCTGTGAACTATGACCCCACACTACTCTACCAAGGGTGAAACAGTGAGACTGTGTCTCAAAAAAAAAAAAAAGTAAATAGACAACCTTCAGAATGGGAAAAGATATTTGCTTGTTATGAATCTGACAAAGGGTTGATCACTAAATCTACAGAGAACTCAAGTTAATTGACAACAACAACAACAAAAAGAGCAAAGACTTTCATCTTTCACTGAGCAAGAGACATGAAGAGGACCTTCTCTGAAGAAGACATATGAATAGCTAACAAACATATGAAAAAATGTCCATCACCCCTAATCATCAGAGAAATGCAAATCACAATCATCCTGAGATATCACCTAACCCCAGTGAGAATAGTCCACATCACAAAGTCCCAAAGCTGCAGATGCTGGCATGGTTGTGGAGAGAGGGGACCACTTTTACACTGTTGGTGGGACTGCAAAATAATACAGCCTCTTTGGAAAGAAGTATGGCAAACCTTCAAAGAACTCAAAATAGACCTTCCATTTGACCCTGCAATCCCTCTACTAGGCATCTACCCAGAAGAAAAAAAAATCATCTTATTATAAGGACATTTGCACTAGATTGTTTATCACAGCTCAATTTTTGATCTCCAAGATGTGGAAACAACTTAAATGCCCATCAACCCAGGAATGGATTAACAAATTGTGGTATATGCATACAATGGAATACTATTCAGTCATTAAAAAGATGGTGACTTCATATCTTTTGTAATATCCTGGTAGGAGTTGAAACAGATTCTCCTTAGTAAAGTATCACAAGAATGGAAAAACAAGTATCCAAAACTTACTCAATACTAATATGAAGCCAGTGGATGAAATAATACATGGCCACACAAGAGAAAAATTCAATTCAATTCAAGCTGGGGAGAAGATGGAAGAGATAGGGGGGAGAGGAAAGGAGGGAGGGGGTATGTTCCCACACAATGGGCATAATGTAAGGGTATATGGCACACTTCCTGGGTGCGGTACACAACTACAACAGGGACTTAACCTGACAAATGTAAACATTGTAACCTAATTGTACCCTCATATTAATATGAAATTTTAAAAAATCTGATCACAATTTTTCTCTCAATTCTCATGCCACCACAGCTGGTATCTGCTTTTTCCATTTCCTGTCTGGTAGAGTCAGTGGGGGCTCAAGAGAAGAGGAGTTTAGAAGGGAGGACTGGTGGAGACAAATGTTTGGGTCTGTGAGGGGAGCTTGTGGACAGGAGCTGAAGACTGAGATGTGGTCGCAGCCTCAGCCACCAGGAAGAGCTATGGGTTTTTTCATCACCTTCAGCTCAATTTGCTTGCTTGATCCTGCACTCTACTTGCTCAACTGCTGGGCTCCTAGGAGGAAATTTCAACATCAATGGGAGTGTTAGGGAAGGTTCTAGGTTGAGGTGGTAGGTGGAGAAGGACAGAAAGTCTGCATGAACTTGTACGTGAGGAAAGAGATTCCTTCTCATCTGGAGAGTGAAGTGGGGGAGGCAGGCACTGCATAAGAACAGGAAAACCCTGGGATCTAGAAGTCACTCCATGAACCCAGCCCCTTTGCCTTTGCCTGTTCTGTCTCCTTTACTCTGGCTCTGGCCCTGCCCAGAAACCTAGAGCAACCTCAGCTGGAAAGTCAAGTAAGCAGATACCAGTTGTGTGGTGTGAGGATAGAAAAAGGGAAGTGGTATGAAAAGAGGAGAAAGAGAAAAACAAAGTCCCATATTATGCAAGAGATGAAGTCCCACATTGCCCCATTTGGAGGATTTCATGCTGTCATCTGTAGCTCCTGGATAAAGCATTTCTTCATGAGGCTGTCCAGGCCTCCTGCAGCCTTCCCAAGAGCCTACTTCCATGGAGCTGAGCTCTCCCTACTGTTCAGAATTGCTGAGAGGTAGGGAGGCATGCAAAGAGGACCCACTCTGGGGCGGGAGGGAGACTCAGATTCTGGGCCTAATCTTGTCCTCTCACCAATATTGAACCAGAGGGAGGTCATGGTTCTGCCCTACACAGCATCTGACAAGTGAGAGGATGGGCTCGTTTCTAAATAGGAAACCAAGACCCCTCAGAGCACCACAGAAGTCTCAAGAAGAAGCACACTTCCTGTGGTCCTTGCTGGTGCCTCAGCCTGCCCGCATCATGCTGCTGAAGCAGATCTTCCTCCGTGAGACGCCTTGTCACTACAGTTCATCTCCTGGGAATGTGTCCACTTCACCCTGGGTTCTTTCTGTGGGGAAGTTCGGCTCTAGAATGTTCCGTTCCCTTCTTCACTAAGCTGCAGGGGTCACTATGAGTGACTGTTCAGTTGGTGGCTGTATTTGTTGCCCATTGCTCCTGTAACAAACCACCACACACTTGGTGTCTTAAAATAGTACCCATTTATTTCCTAGGGTGCTGGAGGCCAGTTTTACTGGGCTGCACTCCCTCCAGAGGCCCCAGGAAAGGAACGATTTCCTTGCCTTTTCCATCCTCCAGAGCTGCAGGGTAACATTTTTTGGCCTCTTCCTCCATCCTCAAAGCCAGCATCTTGCTTCGGGTGTCACATTGCTGCCTTCTCTTCTGTCATCTAATTTTCCTCTACTTCCATCTCACAAGGCCATTTATAACTACATTTAGTTTACAATTAGGGCCTGACCATATAACCCAGGGTAATTCCTCTACCTCAAGATCCTGAACTTGAATATGTCCGCAAAATCCCCTTCTCCAGATAAGGTAACATTCGCAGGTCCCGGGGGTAGGATGTGAATGTTACCTGGGGGCCATCCTGCAGCCACCACAGTGATGTATACCTTGTCTTAGGCCCGAGGACCGTTCATTCTCTGAGAAGCACTTTATTCTCTCAGCAGAGCTTTGCCTCCATTTCTCCAAATCTACACTTTAATCTTCCAGGCCACCCTAACTTCCCCTCCTTTCACTTTCTTTAGGCCTGAGAGTTTTCCCGGACAGACCAGCCAACAGAATTTTATGCAACTATGCACAGTCTTACATCTGTGCTGTCCAGAATGGTAGACACAGGGGACCTGTGGCTGTGGAGCACTTTGAATGTGACTAGTGTGATTCAGAAACTGAATTTTAAATCTTATTTAATGTTAATTTTTTTTTAATTGAATGATAACTATGTACATTAATGCACTTCTGGGGTACAGTGTGGGGTTTTCACATGCAATCCGAATTATTTAATGTTAATTAAGGTTAAATGAAATGTGGATAACCAGTCTAGCCAATGACTAACATATTGAACAGCTCAGATCTAGGCAGATGAAAGCAGAAGGTAAGACCAGGCAGGCTCTTTGCTGCTAGCTTCTGCTCATATCTGTTTTGGATCAGCTCTGCCCCAGCCTCCTTCTTTCAGGCCCTGTAGAATCTGAAGGGGGTTTCTACTGGGGCTCTGGAACGATGGGGTGACTATGGGCAGGACAGGAAGGGTATTGTGTCTGTTGGCCCCAGAGAGGTTCAGGGCCCAAATTCTGCTTCTGTTAAGGACTAAGAGCTCTCAAATAATCTTCAAGGCAGTCTCTGCCTATCCTTCTTACTTGGTAGGTCCCCTCTGGGGGACTGAGGGATTATTAAGCTGATGTGACTTTAGGCTACTCCTGCAACATTTCTGAACCAAACCAGACATTCATCCTTCTATCCTCAGGATAACACTTCACATTTGCTTTGGGCTTTGGAGTGATGATCCACTATCTAACTAATCTGGTCCTCATAACAGCCCCTTATAGAAGACATGCCTGTTTTAAGTAAAAAGGCTGAAGCTCAAAGAGGGATGGGGGAGAATCTTCCAGGTGCTTTGCCCCATGATGTGGGCTTTCCACATCACCTCACAGCATCCCTTCAAAATGGTTAATATTATTCCCATTTTACAGGCATAAAAATTGAGGTCCAGTAAGGCAAGACACCTTTCCTGATGTTCTGGTGATAATAAGGTGATGAAGTCACTTTTCTGACTCTAATCCTCTATATTTACAACTTTCCGTGCAATACTGCAATTCTAACCCATCACAGCACAGTTAGTCTTCAGATCAGCCCCTTCTGGAGCTCCCCAAGCACACCTACAAGCCTCAGCAAGTCACCTATCATCTCTGTGCCTCTGTTGCCTCCTCTGTGAAAGTGGAGGCGACAGTCCTACTTCACAGGAGTGTTAAATTTCTGGCTGAAAGTGTGGAGTGAGATTCTGCAGGGAGTTTAGCCCAGAGGACTAGGTAACTTTTGTTCCACTTGTTTCTGGAAACTGTAGTTTGTCCCTCCCAGTGCCGGGTGATTTCTTTCATTCTAAATCAAATTAAAATGACAAAACAACGGTCTACCCTTGTTTTAAAAGTTTTATTATGAAAACACATGGAATCAATTGCATCATCTATGTATCCAAAATGCAGAGAAACAGTCATGTGGACATCCCCATAGGGGACATGTATCCTTTAGCAAAACAAGCATAAATAATAGAAATAACATCCAATACAATAACATATCACATGATAAAAATTAAACTAAGAGAAGGCACAGATCTACCGGGAGGGGTCATGACTGTGGAGAAGGTACGTCTCATAGGGAAGCATCCAGGCTCAGGTGACCTTCCCTGAAGACTTCCTGCCTCTGAGCCTAGAGCAGCTCAGCTCAGTTCCAAGTCGTCCACGTATTCCTGGACCCAGTCTTCACTGGGGTTGGCACAGATTTGCCTGCCCCTTTTGGTCTGGAATCTGTAGATCAAGGAGTGGACAGATCAGGATCCCATGGGACCTTTGAGAGCGTGTGACACTATCCCTTGCCTGTGGTGGGCATCTACCTCTGTTTGACCACTGTGGATGGGACCCTTCCTGGGTGGCACTGGAACCTGACTCCCTGTAATTTCCACCCACTGGATCTAGGCTGTGGCCCCAGGGGCCGCCCAGATTAGGAACCACCAGGTGTTTCGATCAATATGAATAGAACTCCTATTCCTGACTGACTCTAGCAAGGACTTTTCTGCACATTTTTCTAGCATGGCTTGACAAATGGGCCCATAATACATGTGACCTTGTTGACTTTAGCTGGGTTCTTGGCCTCTGGATGACTTCCTCCCCTAGGAACTCCCATCTTCTGCTTTGGCTGCCACCCAGTCACTCCAAAAGTGACCTCATGATCTGTTTCCCTATAGTCCTCTGGGAGGGCATCAGCCCTGAGAATGACCTCTGCACCCCAAACAGACCTCTGTTTTCAATCCTGCCCTACCCTATGCCTCCCAGAGTGACCAGGATTAATACTCACACCACAGCTGGCTTGGAGCAGAGGCTGCTGGTCTCGAAGTAATCTACCACGAAATTTCGAGAGATCTTCCGTAGGGTGTAAGAGAAGCAGCAGGCGGTGGGAGGGTCTGAGCCCACTGGAAGGAAAGGCCGGGGTGAGAAGGAAGCTCTATGGGGGAGCTGTTTGTTTTGACTTCTAGTTATAAATGTTCCTGGAGCACAGAACCCTGACTATGGCCCTTGCGTTCTTTCCCACCTACTCTCAGTGGGAATCTTATTCTGAATAGAGGATCCTCAGAGAAGAACAAGAAAGAATTCTAGAAGATTGGAACGGGATTGAATCTCAGAACGTGCCTCCGTCCCTTCCTATTAGTGGGGAAACCAAGCTCAGAGAGAAGCAGGGCTTTGCTAGAACCTGTAGTTAGCAGCAGAGCCACCTCAGCAGTCTGACTTCTATCTGACCTGTCCTTTTTCTCTACTGGCTGCTAATTCTTAAGAAAGCAGGAATAGAAACTTGAATGTTATTAATTATCTATGAGACTTCACATTTCACAGCAAACTACTCAGAATTCTTCCCTGCTCCCTTTTGTCCCGTCCCTAGATCCCACTGTTGGACCAGCCCCAACTACAAAAGTGGACTTTGCCTGCACCTTGACCATGAAGTAACAGCTGAAAGCGCAGACTTACTTGGTGCAGAGAGCGCCGGAGAACAGAAGGCAGCCAGGAGCACGAGGAGAGAGAGGACGGTCACACAGAACTTCATGGTCTCGGTGGAAGAGAGGTTTGCCTAGAGGAGAGAGTGCAGACCTCAGAAGCTTCAGAACCTGGCTGTGTTCTGTGCTGATGCTGAGTTGGGAAGCTCTCTTTATAGGAGTCGGAGGCACAGGAGGGTGAGTGGAATTTCCAGGGTAAAGATGATGTCACGGGGCCACCAAGGAAACGGAAGCTGGCGGAGAGTGAAGGGATCCTTCCTCTCAGCTCCTTTTCTCTAGGGTGATGTCACCACAAAGGAAAGCTGAGGGAGGTGGAGAAGAGAAGTGTGCGCCCTAGGGGGAAGTGGTACAACCAAAAGCAGTGACAGAGACTGGGGAGAGGTTTGCAAACCCCAGAGGAAAAGATGAAGCGTTCACACCTACCAGAAGTGTCTTATCAGCAAGAACCATCCTGCTCTTGGTGGTTGGCCCCTCCAGAAGCTGGAGGCTTCGCATCAGTCTTTCCAAATTGGCCACAAACCTGTCCCTGTTCCTGTGCTTCCTTCTCCTGGGCTAAGGGACTTTAGTGTTAGGCACTGGATATGCAGAAGGACCCAGCAGGGTGACTCAGGATCATCTATAACTTCTTATTGGACATTTATTATGTGCCAGACACTGGGAAAAAGCTGCTTTAACACATAAATAATTCCACCATGACCCTGTTCAGGGGTGCGATTAATCCCATTTTACAGAAAAGGCAACCGAGAGTCAGAGAGCAGTTTACTGATGAGCTCCGTGTGACACAGCTGGGAGGTGGTACTGCCAAGGTTTGAACTCAGATTAGTCTGACTCTAAAGTCTGTTTTATTTCCATGTTGTAGCCTTCAGAATAAACATATGCCTATAAAGAACAACCATCAACCGGGCAGCACCTGTGGCTCAAAGGAGTTGGGCGCTGGCCCCATATGCCGGAGATGGCAGGTTCAAACCCAGCCCTGGCCAAAAAATGCAAAAAAAGAAAAAGAAAAAGAAAAGCCACCAACCACTGGGGACTATGCCACACTCAAAGACCCGTTTTAACAAGACTTAATTCAAGAAAAGGATTAGGTTAGTTCGTCTAGAACAAGGAAGGAATGGAGAAGAAATACCAACAAATATTTTAGGATGTTTTCTTGGACTGATAAGAGAACAGAAGAAAGAAATCAGTAAGCATTCAGATAAAGAATGTTCCTTTAATATACAAATGAGGCTGGATACCTACCAATGAGTTTAGCTATGTGACAGAAAAAAAATGTGTAACTAAGAATGTGGGTGTTTCCCATTCAGTCCCTAGGGACTTTGGTTACATGCCGTGGTGGTGGTGGTGGTTCGTATAAAGCCCCGCTGGGAACCTATAGCAGGTGACGCTTACAAAGGGCCAGAATACAGGCGTGAGTGAAGTAGGGAAAATGGGGAGCATGAGGGTGATTGCAGTGAGATCTCTACCCACATTTACCTTGACTACTCTGACCCACCTGCTCACCCCCTAATCCCACATGGCTTCCTGCTCTGCTTTGAGAAATCAAAAAGAAATGCAAAATTTGGAAGCCAAAGGATCTGGGAGCTGTCAGAGGAGCACCCTGGGGTACTTCAGGTTCATAATATAAAGTACGGGGTCATCCTACCTCAGTACTCCCCTGTCCCCCTCCCCAACACACGCTGTACTTCCTTCCTTCTTCTGATCTTTCTGTTCTCCCCGTTTTCTTTGTACGGCTCTTGTTTCAAATGTTCAGACCTTCACGGAGATGCTCCTCCCCAGCTCTAACATTCTGTGCTCCCCGATACCACATGTGTCAGCATCTCTCATGGGCTCTCCTGGTTGATGCAGTTTCATGTTTGACCATCGAATACCATGCTTTAAGGGCAGGAGGATGTACCTTGTGTTCCCTAGATCCACACAGGCTTCTCTATCCCGGGCATTTCAATTCAACTCACTACTTGCCTGCTGTTCATGAGAATGGACAGGGCTGAATAAAGGCCCAGCGCTGCCCTTAAAGGGTTCTTAGTCTCGTGTTGGTGTTGACAGTGGCGAAGGTAGCTCTCCCATGAGGGGGAATAAGCTAAGTGTCAGGTCAGAGAGGAGACAAAGAGGAAGCCTCAAGATAGGGGAAGGTTACCCCCCACCTGTGGGTGGGCAGAGTGCCGAGTCTGCATCCCACTCTGTGCTAAGAGGAGCCTTTGTCTCAATGACTGGGCTGTGCTGATCTTCATTCTGTGGAGGGCTTAGGAAGACATCGCTCTGGGGCCTCAGGGAAATGATGATGGATGAGAAAAACGGTGGTCAGTCTGCATGGAGCCCCACAATGAGTTGTCTGTTGACTTCTGCCTCCTAGGCTTGAATTGATCTTTGGCTCACGGAGGTAAAATGTTTTGCTCATGAGGGTCCCAACAATACCACTGTGTTTGCACCAGTGAAATTCCACACTAAGAGTGAAAGGGACTTGGGTCAATTTGTTTAGCCAAAATACTTGCCCCCCGGATTTGTACACTGAAGCCATTTCCATGTGTAGTCGATAGAGAATGATAACAGACGATTTTCAAATAACATGAACAAAAAAAGGTGCTTCATCTTCTCTAGAGAAACTTCCCTGACCTCTCTCCTGAGTAAATCCTGCAGCCTCTTCTGCTCTCCTGTAGCCTCCTGAGCTACTATCATCACCTCACCTATCACATACCTACCTGATTGTCTCCCCCACTAGGAAGTGAGCTCCTTGATGCAGAAAATGTGCCATCTTTATCTCTGTGTGTACAAAAGGCATGCGATAAATGTGTGGATTTAAGTGCCCAGAGGCAGCCCAGTCTTCCATTTTGGTGGGAGAGGGTGTTACGGGTAACAGGTACTCAAGATGTGAACCCCTACTTAGCCAAATGAGCAAACCAAGGAAGAATGAAGGAGGTGTTCTGACACTCCATCCAAAGTGTCATCCCCTAGACCTCCTCCTTCACCCTCAACCCACACACCCAGTGGCTTTGTCACAGTAGATGCTATTCTTGGAATCAACTCTTTCCATTTAGGGAAGTGTTATCAAGGGTCAATCACGGTTCCAGGGAGCTCTGTGTGTTTTGGAAGGGCCAACCCCCTCCCTCCTGAGCGGGGAAGCCCTTCACTTCCACTCATTCAGGCTAATTGAGAGATCCCCTCCTTCCACACTCTTGATTACCACTGTTTTCCACTCTGGGCATTTTTACATCTGTCTTCTCAAACTGTTCTCAACCTCTCCAGGCTGCAGGGGGCCCAGCAGCCACAGCAGTGATATGACCCTGTAGAGGTCCTGGTTCTTTGAGTCCCCTCAGCAGATCCTCAGCCCATGGTTTGATCTGATCCCAATCTGCTTTGCTATTGTACAGATTAAGAAAGGAAAAATTTAAGGAAGTTAGAAGACCCGGTCAAGAGCATACAGGGCTTGTGTCAGGACCCAACATCTTCAGCTCCCACTTTAGGTATGACCAGATTCCCTTCCTAGGTACAACCTTTGAGATTACACATGTGGAGAATCTTGGATCACACAGACTAGCAGAAGAGATTACACAGCTGCTGAGGAGCAGGAAACAGAGATGGACTATCCTGACATCCCTTCCTGTCCTAGGAGAGTGTTGAGATTCATGAGTGTTGGGGAGACCACTGGGTGTCAAGGCCAAGGGCACAAGCCTCTAGGAGGGAGAATGCCTGGAACTAGCGAATTCCTTGAAGGTACATGTTGAGACTGGAAAGCTAAAGTAAGCTGGAACATATGGTCATTTTGCTGAAATAAGAAATGCCAAAGAGGTAAATCCTGAGGTTTTGCCAATATGGTGTTCAAGTCCCTTTGGGGAAATAGGAACAGAAACTGAATTGTGGGTTGTAGAACTAAGTATACAATTATGCCGGGTATAGGGTTCCTCAGGACAGAATCTGTAGGACAGGGAGCTGGTTGAAATAGCTTGCTGGGGACTGCCACACTCTGACCAATGAGCCAGCCCCATTCTCCTCAAAGCCACCTGCCACAGCCTGCTCTTCAGCTGTCAAAGGTGGAGGACAGGGCCCTCTATACAAGAATATAAAGCCTCCCCAGTATGATGTGATCTGGAAACTTCCAGGTTCCTTCTGAAGCTTCTTCTTTCAAATAGTCCATTTATACTTGTTTCTGGCCTCTTTCCAATCCAGTCACAGAGAATAAATACTCTGGCACGAGAAGAAAATAATTGAGCAGAGCTTTATTGAGTCCTTGCTATGTGCCAGGCACTGGGTCGGATGTTGGGAGTAGGTGCTTTAGATGGTGGTTAGTGAAGCGTCAAGAAAGGCTTTTGAAAAACGGGAAGTATGAATTTTTTTAATTTTATATTCGTTTGTTTTCCTTTTATAGAAAATATGCAGGTCATTGTACAAAATTTAGAAACTATAGTGAGTCAGACATAAGAAAACAAAAATTGCCCTTTCATTCTGTACCCAGGTTCTTATTTCCTGTTGGTTTCCAGTATTCCTTCCTGAACACGTATGTCTGATTATTGTTACTTCCTATTCTTTCCATGTCATTTAAAAACTCAAACATGACTCGAAAGTGGCATTAATGTACGTCTGAAATTTTAATTTGTGGATAAGCCAAAATTTGTACTTAGCCATTCTGTCATTTAGGCCAGTCAGTCTGTTAAGGTCATTTGAACTTTATTATAGAGTGAGCTGAGAGTCGAAGGATGATTAGCCAGGCAAGGTATGTGGAATGGGGTTATGCGGGCAAAGGATAAGAGACCCACACTTTTTGGACATAAAATAGATATATTGAAATATTTCAATTATAATAAAAATAGGAATAATGATAATAATAGCTGGCAATTAGCACAGCACTTACTATGAGTGAGGAAATGTCCTAAGCCTTTTATAGATATTAATGTATTTATCCTCACAGCACCACACAAGGGGGGTACTATTATCATTCCCTTATACACACGAGGAAACTGAAGCACAGAGAGGCAAGGAACCTATGAAAGAACACACAGCTGATGAGCAACAGATTTAGAAATGAAACTGAGAAGTCTGGCTTGAGAGCATAAGTAAATCAGAAAAAGGAAGTGTTCTGCCTCATACATTGACATTAAAAGCTTAACTGCCAAAGATTCTGTTACTATCATTCAAATGCCTTCCAGTTTGGCATTTTGCATATCTTTGATCAGCAAAATCCACGGATGTCTCTCTTTTCCTTAGAAAACTCAGGAATTGAATAATGATTTTCCTTGTTCATTCTCAATGTCCATTAATCCCTACATCACGGGACATGCTCCCGCTTATGGATCTTTCCTGTGTCCTGTGGTTTACATGAAGGGGAAATTGTGCTTTGCTAAGTTAACCCCTCAGTTATGAAAAGAGGGAAGGGAGCTGCACTTTTAAGGAAGCACAGGTAGTTCAGGAAGGTGGAATCTTGGTTTTCAGGATGTGTAAAATGGGCGGTGACCAAGCCAAGGAGGCAGGCAGGGGTCTGGTCACAGAGAAGCTTCCATTTCGTGTCAGAAACAATGCAGAATGCTTGACAGATTTTAAGCAGAGATAGACTGAGACTGGTGTGAGGTTTAGCAAAATCATGTCAGTTGCTATACATAGAATAGATTTAAAAGAAGCAAAACTGGGAGAAAAAAAACCAGTTGTCAAGATGAGAAATTGTAAGGACCTGACCTAAGACGCTGGCGGCAGTGGGAATGGTGAGAGGTAGATACACATGATTTCGAATATAGACTAGAGGTGGTGATTGAATAGATGTAGGGAGGAGGTGAGGTGGAGAGAGGAGTTAAGAGAGAGTCCCAGATTTCTGTCTTGGAAGGGGTGCTTTTTATGTGTATTGGGTAGAGAATCCCAAAAGAGAGGTAAGAGGTGGAGGCAAGAACCAGTACTAAGACCCGTGCCCTGATCTACTGCATACACATAAGAAATAGCCAGAAAAATGATGAAATGGACTCGAGACAGGAAAGAAGGGGCTACGGAAGGAAGGGGCTATGCTGAACATCCATTGTGTGTCTAGGAAGCTAGAAGGGGACCCCAGGGTGCTATTTCTGCCTATGTGAAAGGTGGGGCGGCCATGCCTGCCGAAACCCGACCACATGGACCACATCCAGGGCTGGGCCAGATAAGGGAATCATCCATGGGGCCTCTGCTGCCAAAGGAGGGAGCTGAGAGTGACACGTGGGAAGTGGAGTCACAGCACCAGAAACTGGAAGGAAACCAATGCATCAGGGCAGGAGCAGGAGGAGAAGCACACAGTGAGGAGGGAAGCTAAGCAGGGCAAGTTGACGACGCACTGTTCAGCCAGGACTGCCTGGACTCAGGCTGGGATGCTCTGCTGGGCTGAGGTGGGGCTACAAAGAGGCTGGAAGGAGCCAGAACTCTAGGACCCAAACCAAGCCTCTCCATGGTGGAAGATCCACAGTGTAGACTGCTGGCTAGTTTGTCACCACCACCTAAGGCATCTCCCAAAGAGCATGACTGTGACACCACGGACTGCCCATCCTTCCCTTTCACATTTCAACCGTCCATAGTGAGACTTGAGGAATAACACACATTGTTAGTGAAGTCAGTGATTTATTCATTCGCCAAATATTTATGAAGTTTCACCATGAGCCAGGCCTGTGGTTGTGGCTGGAGATACACGCTGGTAAATGACACAGATAGTGAAATAGAAAGCTGACCAATTGCATCTGTGTGATCCTGAACAAGTCATTTCACCTGGAAACGTTAATGTGGCACCTAGGAAATATCTAAGGCCCTTCCAACTCAAACAGGCTAAGGTTCCCTTACATTATTCATTCACCATATGTATAGTAAGCACTTCTTAAGTTTACAAGTATGTTATTCCATTTGGGGATTGATATGGAAAGTCTTAAAAATATGTAAACATTAAGATAGAATTATACATTCAATAAGTCTCCTTTATTAAAAAGAATAAAATGATAAGAAATAAAGACTAGGTTAGGAGGGCCATCATGCTGTCACTATCATGTGCCAAGATTTGGGTTAAATCAGCCGACAGACATGGTCAGAATTTGGTTTAAAATCTGAGCAGACACTCTTAAAATGAATCATTATCCGGGTGTTGTGGCGGGTGTCTGTAGTCCCAGCTACTTGGGAGGGTGAGGCTGAGGCAAGAGAATCACTTAAGCCCAAGAATTTGAGGTTGCTGTGAGCTGTGATGCCATAGCACTCTACCAAGGGCAGCATAATGAGACTCTGTCTCAAAATAAATAAATAAATACATAAAAATAAAAAGAAACCATTATGGAGTTGTGAGGATCAAACACAGTAATCTGTGGTATAGGAAGACTGCCTGGACTGAAATCCTTGCTCTGCTGGTCATCGCTTTATGGCCTTGGGAAAATTGGTTAATCTCTATTTAGCTCACTCTCCTCATCTGTCTAACGGCGAAAGTATAATAGCAACTAAAACATAGGGATGTTTTGAAGATTAAGAATTAGACCATGTAAATTCCTATTATGGAAATGGGTCTATGGTGATCACTCAATAAATACAATAAATACTACTTATCATTCACCAAAACTTGCATAGTTGTCAGCCTGAAATACAAGTTTGTTTACAACTTCCCACATTGTCTTTATTAAACTACAAATTTCTTGAGAAAAAAATAATAAAACCTATAGGACCCGGTCTACATTTTTGAAGGAAAGATTACCGAAATAACTAATTACCACACACTATGGTAAGTGCTGTGATAATGCCCATTATCAGAAAAGCGACTGACTCAGCAGTTTCCATTTCCTCTTCTCACCCTACTCCCCCCCCCCCAGAAGAAGCCAGCTCTCAGAAACCGAATCACGAGTGTGAGGGGGGTTCCCAACAAGTGAGTGAGGGAATGGGATTTGAGTGACAGTCAAGGGCTGGGAGGAAGAGAGGAGGGGATGAGATAGTGATACCATCTGTGATGTAGAGTTTCTAATGAAACAAGTGACTGAGACTCCTTTATTTGGAATCGGTAGCAATAAGGGATGATACTTGGATGCCCAAACTCCAGTGAAACCTACCATTGTTCCTGATCTCACCATTGCTTCTCCTTCTGCACAACTGGTATTAGCAATCATAGAGATGGGACGGGAACAGTGCCCGTGTGTTACATGAGAAGTAACCCTGCAGACACTAAGGAAGGCCAGAACTCCCGAGATGTGCTCTTGCTTTGCTTCTGTTAATGTCCTCCACTGTTCTCTGGTATCCAGCAATCAACTCTAACCCTTTTGGGGCATTTCAAGGTCCTTCCTGTTTGGTCCCAATTTAGCTTCATCATCCATACTCCCCTCACCACTCTGAAGCTCCACCAACCTCATCTCTCTTCCCCCTGAACCCAATGTCACCCCGAGAACTCTGCATCAGCTGGACCTCCACTTCCCAGCCCCTCTCTATGTTCAAATCCTGTGGAGTTTTCCAGACCCAACCAGAGTTCCATCCCCTTCCATGAAACCTTCCCTGACCCTCCTGTGGAAGGTCATCGCTTCCCCTTAGAGTGTCTTGAGCTTTCGTTTCTTTTTCTGCTATGCATTTTCTGCCAAGTGCCGTGATCACCTGTGCACACACTCTACTTGCCCCTACTAGCCCAGGGACTTCTAGAGGACAAAGGCCATTAAGAACAACTAAATCTGTTTCTTATTATACAAGGTGAGATATGCTTATTAATTATGAAATAATAAAATGTAAATAATGGAAAAAATAATAACATATAGATCTGGTTGAGAAGATAGACCCTTTCACATCACTGAAATTATACATTGAAAAGAATAAGAAAAAAAATCTGCCCGGAGTTTGGCATTATGTATGTAAACATTGTAGAGGATCCTTAAAATTGTTCTGAGAAATGAGAAATCAAGACTTCATTGTAGCAAAGGTCATCGAACAGAAACTTTAGTATATTTATCAAAAATTGCTTTGAAATTCATCAATTGGCAACAGCTTATTTTTCAACTAGTGATGTCATAAATGTTTTAGAACAAAATTTGTTCATAAATTTATGGGCTGACCAAGAAGGGAATGAACACTCACTAAATAAAATTAGGAAAATTCAGAAAAATAAGAAAATAAATTACCATAGGCTAATTACCCAAATACAGGTGCTGTTAATTTTTTAGGGCACTTATTCGCAATAATTTTTATTTTTTCCATTCCTAGGATTGATATGGGCAATATATGACTGTATTTATGTGTACAATCCTTCATCTTGCACAATTAGTGCTATTTTTAATATTGCTTTTTTACTACTGATTTTCTGAGTATATTTATGCCACTTCCTTCATTTTAAGGGCTTGATAATAAATAATCCAGTGGACATACTATAATTTACTTTATCATTCCTTGATAGAGAAAAGCTCATACAATTCAGAATGCTTACATCAACTGGTTAACATAGCCTTCACCTCACTTACATAATTATTGTGTTAAGACATTTATAATGTA
This sequence comes from Otolemur garnettii, assembly GCF_000181295.1. Taxonomy (NCBI): domain Eukaryota; kingdom Metazoa; phylum Chordata; class Mammalia; order Primates; family Galagidae; genus Otolemur; species Otolemur garnettii. The sequence goes on from NW_003852489.1 coordinate 7,603,624, forward strand.
CACAGTTATGGTTTCATAAAGAAATTAAAGAGAAACAAACAAAAATAAATCAATAAAATTTTCTATCTTAAGGCATTTCAAGAGGAAAATTGTGATATTATTTTGAAAGTTGCAGAAAAAGCATCTGACAAAATTCAACATTCATTTATTCATAATTAAAAGCATTAAAAATAAGAAAAACTTAGGTTTGCTTATTTTATTTTATTTTTTAATTTTTTTGTAGAGATGAGATCTTGCTTTATGAACAGCCCAGGCTGTGAAGTCCTGGCCTCAAGCAATCCACTGAGATTACAGGCATGCACCACCTTGCCTGGCCTTTTTTTAAAAATAATTTTTTATTTTTTTTCCACCCTGGATTTTATTGAGCAGGTAGTTGCAGTGGTGTTTCTGAGCTGGCTCACATTCCTGTGGTCAGCTGGGGCCTAGGGTGGCCCTTTGCAAAGCTGAGGTGCAAGTGAAGGGACGCCAAGCAGGTTGGGGGCCCTTTCATGCTTTTCAAGTCTCTGCTGAGTTCTAATCAATGTGAGTCTCTCTGGCATGATTAGGGACATTATCAGAGAAATCTCTAGTCGGGGCACATTTGAGTACCCACATTCTTGCTTTAGATGCATCCATCGCCCCCCCCCCATATTCAACTCCTGACCCAATACAAAAGACCTTTTTAGCCAGGATTTCTTCATGCAGGAAAGCTCACTTGATAACATGGGGAGGTGGGAGGGAAGGGCAATAAAAGGGACCCTCGTAAGTGGATCTGCTCATCTGGGTGCTTTCAATAGCGCCTGAAAGGCAGGTTCTCCATTTTCTAAAAACTAAAAGCAAGGAACAAAAGCAAACGGAAGCCCATGGTCATCCTACCCACTTTCTGGCAGTCTTTAGATAATGATCTAAGGAAATAAGCTTACATTTATAATTAGAGAAGAATTTGGAGAATTTACACTAATTACAAAAGTCACCCTGCAAGGATTGAGGAAGAATGGAAACTGCTGGGCACAGAATGGAAACAGTTTGGGGAGGGAGCTCCTAATCTCTTTCCATCGTTACCTTTGCCCTTCCTACAGATTAACCCTTAGAAGGAAGAATGGAGGGATCAGATTCTCTTGGGAGCACAAGGACTCAGCAAAGGCGAAGGGGTGATTGCTGCCTCGGCATAATCAAGCAGGGTAGAGCGAGGAGATGCAGGATGGCCCCTACTGCTGTCCTCACTAAGAGGCTTGGGGTGCACAGAGCCTTGGATTGCTGAAACACATGAGCTCCCAGGATGGTGGACAGCTTGGGCACAAGGGCAAGATCAGGTCTTTATTGCACCTCAGGAATGAACTGGGACCAGTTGATGTTGTCAGGGCTCAGTGGGTCCTCCTCCAGGCCAGAGAAGCTGATGTCCAGCAGGATCTTGCTGAAGCTGTTGTTCATCATGTCAAGAACCAGGCCCTCTATCATAGAATGATTGCCTGAAAGGCTGGAGTCTGTGAATCTGGGAAGCCTAGCCTAAAGACCTCCATATTTGAGGTGGCCTAGGAAGATTCACATCCCTGGCTGCAGGTTTTGGTCCCAGTGTCTCAGTGATCACTCCTGTCTTCTTAGCATCATTGCTGATTTGGGCTGGAGGTTGGAGTCCTGGAGCATGAGTTGGGGCTCCCCCACAGCTGATGAGGATGAATCTGCTGGGCCCACTGCTGCCACTCTCTTTGCCCTTGGCAGTCACTGCTGTGATGATGCTCTGGATGCTGGCATTTCTGGGGATGGCCACCACTTGAGTTTTGGGCATGGTGGATGGTTAATAATCTTGATCCCAGCTGGAAACTTGTGGAAGCTCAACTCTGTCACTTCCTTGGAAGCCTGTGCTTGACCAGGCTCCTGTTGGGCAGGGAGTCTCTTAGGTTCCTCCTTTGATATTTCACCTGGGGCATTTTGAACAGGAAGGGGCAGCCTCTGTCTTTTGAGAATCAGTGGCTAGTGAGGGCTGGTTTTCATTATGAAACTATATTTTCACTCTCCATTGAGAATCACAAGCATGGACCCTCCAGATAGATGGCAGCCGTCACTGTTGCTGCCAGGCTGTGGCTCGGAGGGTCAACTCTGGGCTCCTCCAAGGACAAGCCAGGGCCCCAGACAGACACTTGCACTGGGCTGGCTGTGTCCCTGGCAGTATGGGAGGGGTGGGAACCCCAGGAGATCCTGGGAAAGGAGAGAGTCCCTGGCTGGGGCTGCAGGTGGGGTCCAGCACCATAATTTTTTAATTTTCAGTTATTATAAATACATAACAGTTATACATATTTATAGGGAACATGTGATGTTTTGATACAGGCATATGGTATATAATGATGAAATCAGGGCAATTGGAGTATCCATCACCTCAAGCATTTACCATTTCTTTGTGTTGGGAACATTCCGATTCCACTATTTTAGTTAACTTAAAATACAGAATAAATTGTCGTTAACTATCAGTCACCCTATTATGCTACCAATTACTAGACTTATTCTTTCTCTTTAACTATATTTGGTACACATTACCAGCGCCTCCCTCCCTTTCAAGCCTCTAATAACCATCATTCTACTCTCTATCTCCTTGAGTTCCATTTTTTCTTTGGTCCCCACATGAGTGAAAATGTCCTATTTGTCTTTCTGTGCCTGACTTTTCTCATTTATATTCTGTACTGTCATCCATGATGTTGCAAAAGACAGGATTTCATTCTTTTTATGGCTGAATGATATTCCATTTGTATATATACCATGGTTTCTTCATCCATTTATTCATTGATGGACACTTAGGTTAATTCCAAATTTCAGCTATTGTAAATAATGCTGTAAGAATCATGGAAGCGCAGATATCTCTTCAGCATACTATTTCCTTTCTTTCAGATACATGACAGCAGTGGAATTTCTAGATCATATAGTAGTTCTGTTTTTCATTTTTTGAGGAACCTCCTAACTATTCTCCATAGTGGTTGTACTAATTTACATTCCCACCAACAACGTGCAAGAGTTCCCCTTTCTTTACATCCTTGCCAGCATCCGTTATTGCCTGTCTTTTTGACAAAAATTACTTTAACAGGGGTGAGGTAATATCTCATTGTAGTTTTCATTTGCATTTCTCTGATGACTAGTGATGCTGAGCAATTTTTTATATACTTGTTGCCCATTTGTATGTCTTCTTGTGAGAAATATTTGTTCAGCTCTTTTGCCCATTTTTAAATCAGGTTATTATTATTATTTTTGCTATTGAGTTGTTTGAGCTCCTTATGTATTTTGGTTATTAATTCCTTGTCAGATGGGTAGTTTGCAAATATTTTTCCCATTCTGTGAATTGTCTCTTCTCTTTGTTGATTATTTCCTTTGCTGCGCAGAACTTTTTAGATTGATATAATCCTATTTGCCCATTTTTACTTCGGTTACCTGTGCTTTAGAGGTCTCTCGCAAAAAATCTTTGCCCAAGCCATTGTCCTAGAGTGTTTTCCCAATGTTTTCCTCTAGTAGTTTTAGTTTCTCAAGTATCATATTTCAACCCTTAATACATTTTTATTTAACTTTTGTAGATGGCAAAACTTTGGGGTCTAGTTTCATTCTTCTGCATATAGATATCCAATTTTTCCAATATCATTTATTGAGGAGATTGTCCTTTCCCCAATGAGTATTCTTGGCATCTTTGTCAATAATGAGTTGACTATAAATGCATGAAATATTTATTTCTATCCTAATCCATTGATCTATGTGTCTGTTTTTATGTGAGTGCTGTTTTGATTACTATAACTTTGTAGTATAATTTGAAGTCAGGTAATGTGATTCTTCCAACTTTGTTCTTTTTGCTCAGGATGGCTTTGTCTAATCTGGGTCTTTTGTGGTTTCATACAAACTTTAGGATTTTTGTTTGTTTGTTTCTGTGAAGAATGTTACTGGCATTTTGATAGGGATTGCATTGAATCTGTAGATTGCTTTGGGTAGAATGGACATTTTAATTATATTGATTCTTTGAATTCATGAACAGGAAATATTTTTCCATTTATGTGTGTGTGTCTTCTTCAATTTATTTTATTAATATTTTGTGAATGTTTATTTTATTAATGTTTTATTAATGGTTTTCATTGTAGAGATATTTCACTTCTTTGGTTAAGTTTATTCCTAGTTATTTTATTTTAAGTTTGTTTATTTAAGAGTTATAGATGATATTGGGAGTGATATCTTTATGTTTAAAGATGCCTCCATATTTGGATTGTTTCCACAGAACTTTTTCCTAGAAATGCTTTTTCTAGGTTTTAATGGCTATAATTATTTTTAGGTTCCTGACATATTGACACCCACCTATTAAGAATCACTAGTGATTAACCCAGTTTCCTTGTCACTCCATGACTCTTTGATGAATAGACAAATGACTGAAATGTGACTTCACACTTTCTTCCCTCTAGCTGGGAATTCCTTAATTCAGTCCCTTACATCCAGGAAGGAAGGGGGTGCTGCCTTCCACAGCATCAGCATGTCTACCCTGTCTGTGTGGTTAGAGTGTCTTGGGAAGCACAGAGTTTTAGCTCCGTGCTAAAAGGAAGGAACGAGAGCCCATGCATACATCAGTTCTCATAAGAAGAGACCAGCTAAGAATAGCCCTGGGTTGACACACACCCCTTTCCTCACACTCACAGGAGAAGCTATTTCCCCACAAATAGCTGAAACAAGTCATGAGTTGAGCTGAGACTTATAACTGAGAGATGCTATTCTTGGATATCCTGAGCCCCTGTGGTCACCAGAGACCCTGAATTGTGCAACACTCAGCATGACAACAACACTATGTTTAAAAATTTCCCTCCTCACCCCCGGATTCCATTTCTCCATCCGCCAGGGCTGACTATAAAGAGAAGGGGAGATGGCTTCAGACTCCAGAAGGACACAGGCAGCAGAAAGTGCCCAGGACCCTCTTGGCTTTGCTGACAAAGCTCAAGCTCACATTCCACCCTCTGCTCAGAATCATGAAGGTCCCCGTGGCTGCTGCTGCCATCCTTCTCTGCACCATGGCTCTCTGCAACCAGGTCTTTGCTGCACCATGTGAGTCTATGTTGTTATTGTGGGTGTCCCCACTCTCTGGCCAGGATTAGACCACATCAATCTTTTCTTATAGCCTGAGAACCCCCTAGGAGAAAATAGAGAAGTTCTGAAAGGAGTATACGAGCATTTTGGTCTTTCTCTTCGAGACTATTTTTATCTCTGTTCATCTCTATAAGGGGTCTTAGCTCTCCTGTCCTCAGGTCTGAGAGTCAGGCAGGGAGAGGGGAGTGACAGCCCTTTGTACAGATAGAACACAAGGTTCTAAACAAGAGGGTTAGCAAAAGGCAGAATCCAAGTCTGATTGCTTCCTACTGGTGTCATTCATTCACCTGTTCACCCTAGGTCTGCTCCTAGGTCTCCCAGGAGCTCTGTGCCTTGGATGTCATATGAGAAATGTTTAGCAATTCTCTTTTGCTGGAGTATGATGTCTTGAATCAGATAAAATGTCCTGAAGAGAGATCAGATAGGAGAACTGTCTTCTCAGATACCTAGGTCACACACAGAGAGAGCCCACTATGAAGCATCAAAGGGAAGAATACTATAGACAGAAGCAAAGACAGAGGCAGGGACGTTTCTGGGGGAAAATGTCCAATAGCTTGGTCTCCCAGCCCTAACTTGAGCAAGGCTGTCTTCTTTACCCCTTCAAGGATAAGAATACGGCTTGCCTTTCCTTCTGAACTATGACTCAAGCTCATTCTGTCCCTTCCTCCACAGATGGTGCTGACACCCCGTCAGCCTGCTGCTTCTCCTATGGCCGGCAGATTGCACGCAAATTCGTAGTTGACTATTTTGAGACCAGCAGCCAGTGCTCCAAGCCAGGTGTCATGTAAGTGCCAATCTTCTTGCCCCATTCAGGGAAGCCGGGAAGGGTCTAGGCTGGGGGCTCAAGACAGGCCAGAATAGCCCAAGGGCACAGGTAAGCCAGAAGAGCCATCCTGGAAAGCCTAAGAGGATCCAGGTCTCCCAGGTGTGACTTGACCTGGGGAATGGGGAGAGGATATTGCAGATTCAGGGAGTGCTGTCCCAGCCTGGAGGGAAGGGATGGGAAGGAGGTAGTAGCATCCTCTGAGGGCCTCCCTGAGTCATTGAGGAATTTTCTTTAAACTATAATGGGCAGAGGATTCTTAGGAAAGCGGGCAGGGCCTGAGCTGCCCAGGACAGAGAGTGGGATGAAGGGTCCACAGCGACCTTAGGACTTCCCTGCTGGTTTCCTCCGTGTTTGATCCTTCTTCCTTTTTCCACAGCTTCCTAACTAAGAAAAACCGGCAGACCTGCGCTGACCCCACTGAGGCCTGGGTCCAGGAATATATCAGTGACCTGGAGCTGAATGCCTGAGTGGCTTGGGAGCAGCAAGGAACCCAGTGACCTTGGTGGGCTTGGCCGGGAGCAGGAGCCCAAGCATTGGAAACGTGCCTGCAACCTCCACAGCTACCTCTCCTATGGGCTGGCTGTTGCCAAACAGCCATACTCTGGGACTCTTCTTAATTTAAATTTTAATTTATTTATATTATTTAGTTTTTATAATTTATTTTTGATATCACACTGTGTCTGTGACTGTTTGCTTAGTCTAAGAGATCCCTTCTTTGCCACCCGTCCCCTCCCGCTTTGTGCACACTGTGGTTGGTGACAATTGAAGGGCTGCCGTCAACTTATTCTAGGCAGGCATGGCACCGAAGCCACCAGACTGACAAAAATGTATGGGATGCTTTTGTTCAGCACTGTGTTTAGCCCAGGGAAATAATAAAGATGCTCTTTTAAAAAGTAAACCCCCATTGAGTTTGGTTTTGTTTTCTGGAGAATCAGAATCACTGGTTGGAGGAATAAGCAGCAAATAGGAAGATGTGAAATGGAGGGACATTGGGAGAGATGGACGTGAGTACCACAGTCACTCCACTTTACACTGGAGGCACAGCTCTGGAGCGTTGAAATTACAAGTATTTTATAAATCAAATCATAACATACAGGCTCTAGGACAATTCACTACTCGAATGAATACCATTAAGCTCAGTATTTGATGGTGCATATTTATGATAGATTAAACTTTCTTAATAACAATTGTTAACATTTTTGAGCACTCTAGGCTGACACCTTTTTATGCATTGTCCATTTAATCCTACAATGCAATAGTGCAGCTTAGGCACTATACATATCCCCATTTGACAGAAAAGTAACCCAGGGTTCAGAAAGGTTAAGCTACTCGGCCCAGATCAATAGCAGAGTAAATGGTCCAGTTGAGTTCCCAGACTAGATTTTTATTTAACTAAAGACTATACTCTTAACCACCCACCAAATTATTTCCCCAAACATGATCCACTTACACTCAAATCATAAGCAATAGTTATTTCCACCATTCACATCAGAACCTTTAGGTCTGGACCGGGGATGGAAGTTTTTACTAAGATTAGCAGGGCTTCCCCACCCCCGTAGAGACTGAGAGCCACAGAGTTAGTCAGTAGGACTCACCATTCTTTTCTAAATGTGGTGCGTATCTGTATGTGGTAACAAGTACTTTGTACATTATTTCTATAGACTCCACATCTCACAAAATAAATGGCCAATGTCAGAGATGGAAAAGACGACAGCCAGCCTCTATGTGGAGCTGGATTCTATTTATAGTTTTACTCTGAAAGGTAAGTTATTTAAAAGGTGGACTGCTTCAGTTATAAGTACAAGAAATGTACACAGAGCTAGGGTCCTTTCTGCAGAGGGAAGAGAAATTCAGAAGACTTGTGTGAAAATCAAATAGAGATCAATTTTTATGAGCCAGGATGATTTCATTGTTTTAAGGTACTCTAACTTGGGAGTCCAAAATTGAACAGACTTGTAGGGCTCAAACTCTTAAAAGTGTGAACACCCCTGTTTAACCAATATAAAAATCCACATGCTGTTTGATCTAAATTCCACTGGACCTGATCCCATTTCTAGGATTCTGTTTTATAGAAACACTGCCAAGATACAGGAATATGTAGACATCAGGATATTCTTTGTAGCATGGTTGTTAAAAAGCAAACAAGTGGAAACAGCCATCAGTCAGGGATTAAATTAGAAAAAGATTAAGATGCCTATCAATAGAATATTTTGCAGTCAGGAAAAAAGTATAACACACATCTATGTCTATGAGAAGTGTCTATAACATTCCATGCTAACCGTGCCCCTATTTACATTCCTATTTGCATGTGTATTCTATACGTATGCCCTCAAGCTATCTGTATAGAATATTATTTTGCTTTTCTTTTAAAAGGCTATTTATGTATTTACATAAGTAGGTATTTCGAAAGATACATCAATAGCTAACTGTAGTTTCTTAGAGGAAATGAGGGTTTATATATCTAGGGATAGGCATTCCTTTTTGTTTTCTGCACTTTAAAAAATGTGATTTGTTTTTCAGTGAACTTATATTGCTTATCTCTCTGGTCTCATCTTGCTCTATCCTTTGATGGGTGATATTCCATCTGTTGGGACCACTGTCTGGTGGGGACTCTGAGTTGACATGGAGAGGATGTAGCTCATCCTGGCTTGCAGAGTTTTGATGTCAGGTTGGCTTTTAGAGCATGAGGATAAAGGAATAAACAAGTCCTCTAGACCAAGGCTGTCATCTTTCTTCGTCTCTGCCTCTGGTTCTGTCTCTCTCTCTCTGTCTCTCTCTCTCTCTCTCTCACACACACACACACACCTCCTGTGCAAAATTTGACAACCTCCTTCCATCACCAGGGGCCCCATTCTCCCTACATTACTACCCACACCCATTGTAAGTATGAAGGTACTACTGGGAGAGAGGGAAGAGCAGCCTTTGTCCCCAAAGAAGCAGTGAAGGTGGCATCATTTCTTCTTTTTTCAGAAATAGAACCTTGGGCCGTACAAAATTTGCCTGCATGCACTGAACTGTTCCTCAAAGTCCAGAAAGCAAAGCTAAATAAGAAGTTAAACCATGCCTCATATTTCCTAAATGCAAGTGTGAGCAGAGTAAATTGAACACAGAACTCTGTTAGGAAAAAGAGAGAATGGGGATTACACTGCTGACCAGTTCCTAGGGCATTTCAGGATCTGAGACTTGACTGAGATCCTTGATCTGCCTCTCTGGCAGTCCCTAACTCTCCTCCTTGGGGGAATGTCCTCCATGGGCATATCTGAGATGTGCACTGGGGAGGATCTACTCTCTGGCTGCTGACTTCCTGTCTGTGTAAATTAGCCCAGGGTTGCCTTCGGTATTGAGCAATCAACGCCTGTTTAGGGCCAGTCCTATGGTTTCTTTAGTAATGTAACACCCTTCTAATGGGAGTAGGCGTCTTCCTATTTGCTTCTGATCAATTCCCTGGGCTAGGTAACAAGGAGAGAGGTTGCCTGGTCAGATATTTTGCATTTTTACTGGGGTTGGGACCACACACATCCTACCATGGTCTCACACTGTAGTTATCCCTACCTCCCAGGCCTTGGGGAGAGACTCCTGCCTAAATCTGGGCCCTATGCAGGTGCAGGGTCACATGTAGGGTGATTAATATTTGCCTTTTGGCCCAAAGCCACACAGGAAAGGGTAAGAAAGGGGAGTTACGGCCATGCTGGTCTCTCCCCTCCCCACCTCTGCTCACACTCACTTTATCTCAGAATAGAATATCCTGCATTTACAGCCCCACAGGACTCCAGATTAGTGGGTTCTACAACAGCAGGCTGGAAAGGCCTTTTTCAACAAAGTCAATTTTTTTCCTTTTCTGATTTCAGATGAGCCTATTTTAAAGATCTTTCTTAAGGACTTTACCAAGAAGTAGCTACTGAATTGCAATATTCAGAATCTTTCCTATCAAATTCTCTAATGCCATAGCCTTAGTATCTGGCAACACCTCGTAATAGTGGTTCTCAAAGGGCATTGCACTAACAGCACTGTGAGCATGGCCTAGGAACATGCTAGAGATGCCAAGTCTAAGCTCCTCTCCCTTCTTATAGGCAGCAGGGCCCAGAAATCTGTTCCGAGCCTCTGAATAACTCTAGTGCACACCCAAGTTTTTCTTGTTTTTTTTTTAAATGAAGTTTCACTCTCACCTAGGGTAGAATACTGTCTCAGCCTAGCTCACAGCAACCTCCAACTCTTGGGCTCAAGAGATTCTCTTATCTCAGCCTCCCAGGTAGCTGGGACTACAGGCACCCGCTACAACACCTGGCTCATTTTTTCTACTTTTAGTAGAGATGGAGTATCACTGTTACTCAGGCTGATCTTGAACTCCTAAGCTCAAGCTATCCACCTGCCTAAGCTCAGAGGCACAACCAAGTTTACAAACCACTTCCAGGTAAAAAGGTCCTCTCCAAATGACCTCCTGCTTCTTCAGTTCAGCCAATCTCTGTGTGTCTCAGGATGCTGATCGTTTCATGGAGGAAAACAAACAAGCCTAACTCAAAGAGGCTTGAATAAATGCACCACCATGTGGCTCCCCAACCATAAGGTGCTGAGAGAGCTCTGGCTCCAGCCTCCTGCAGGCAGCCCCCTTGTGATATCCCACAGGCCCTGTTTGCTTCTCTTTCTGAACCTCCTTTCCATCTGAGAGGCCCAGAGTGGCTGCCAATACCTGGTCATGTTACCTGAATCCTTATTCATGTCCTGCAAAAAAGAGTGTGTCTGGGTCCACAGTGGGAGGGTGTGGGAGGTGGGGAATCACCAGGGTCTTTCAGATTTGACTGATTTGGAACCCAGTTCCTAAGCAATTGCTGTGGTTGTAAGGATGGGTTTCATTGATTTGCTCAAGTTGCTCAAGGCTTGGATCTAAGAGTTGGATAAATTTTTACAGAAACTCTAAGTCTGAAGATTGAGGAGAAAGGTGGCTTCCTAAAGGAGATGGGTTTCGGGTCTCAGGAAGGATGTAGAATAGATGCTAGTCGGGAAATACATTTGCACTATAATGTATGTGTCTTTTTCCTGTTGAGTTTTTTTTTTTTTCGTGATACATAAAAGGCACTAATGCTTTGCATGTGATGAAGATATACTCTCATTTGCCCTCTAGATTAGAAACCTAGTCTTTCACTTTCCTCAATATTTTATTCTATTTATTTTTTATTTTAGAGTCTCAGTCTGTCACCCTGGGTAAGTGCCATGGCACCAGAGCTCACAGCAACCTCAAACTCTTGGGCTTGAACGATCCTCCTGCCTCAGCCTCCCAAGTAGCTGGGACTATAGGCATTTGCCAGGATGCCTGGCTAGTTTTTCTATTTTTAATAGAGATGGGGGGGGTTTCCCTTTTTCTCAGGCTGGTCTTGAACTCCTGAGCACAGCAATCAACCTGCCTCAGCCTCCTGGCCTGCTAGGATTACAGACGTGAGCCACCACCCCAGGCCAACTATTTTATTTTTTAAGAAAAGCTGCTGGCTCATGTATTTCCTGTTGCCCTATAAGTGACGTTTGCCCAAATCTGAGGCTAAAGTGACATTAAACTCTTCGTGATGTCAAGGTCACCGCCAGAAAATAGGGTTCCATACCCAGTCTAGAACATGCTAAGAGGGTAGAACTGGCCCTGCTGTGAGCCGCCCACCCTCCTTCATAGAAGCAGGAGACCAGGGGCAGGAGGAGGTGGGGGATGAGAAAACTCCTAGAACAATGAGTCATCAGTAGAGATTGCCCATATTAGGAAGAGAGAGGAGTCCTTGACATTGGATAGACTACAGGGTAAGACGGGAGGTGACACCTCATACTTGCAGCTTCAATTCCCTTTCTTTCCTCTGAACAGCATCCACACACACACACAAAAAAAATTTATCATATACCCAGACACTGGGTAGGTCCTGATTCAAACAAGCCCATTTGCACCTTCAGTGTTTTAATGTAATCATTATAACATAAAGATTTTTCATGTCACTGCATTTTTTGGAAATGTTGCCTAATAGCCCATTAAGTGAAGATGCCATAATTTTCTTAGCCATTTCCATATAGGTCATTTAAATTTTCAATCACTGAAAATCTGCTGGGGACCAAATGTTCTTATGCATAGACCTTTTTCCGTATTCTGATTTATTTATACAGGAAATAGATTCCTAGACACAGACTTTCTTGGTCAAAGGCTAAGCACAGTCTAAGGTTCTCCGTGTGTATCAGCACCCCTCTCCTTTGCTCCATTGGGAGCCCTTGAAGATTCTCTTCTGAGTGAGCAGATGTCCTCAAGTTTGGCTGTACTGTCACCATGCTGGAGCCTGGGCTTCTTGCAGCTTTGTCCACCATGGTGTGCTTTAGGTTGGCCTGGGCTGCTTGGGACTCCTGGCATAGGTCACTGCATGGGTCACATCTCTACTATTACAACAGCTGTGGAATGACACAGAAGTTTCTGCTCTGCCAGGGGAAACTATGACTACAGAGTTGTAGTGTGAAGGAACCAGCTACATGTGGTCCTGGGGTCACACCAATATCTCACCTCCTCTCACTATAGAAACCACTTCCCTATAAACAGCCCCAAGTGAAGTGAACGCTTGCAAATACCCTCAGCCCTGTGGTTACCCAAGACCCCCTTGAGAGTACAAGTCAACAAGACACCAATCATGCTTAAAAACTTCCTCTCTCATCACCCTCAGTTTCCATCTCCCCAGGGCCCAGGGCTTATCTGCTCAGAGAAAGGGGACAGAGCTTGGGTCCCTGAAGGTGGCTGGTGACAGGGCATGCCCAAGACTGGTCTCCTTCTGCCCACACTTTCATGATGGTCCTGTGTTCCTGGACCTCACCCATGATGGCCCTATGTGCCTGGAGCTCCTCTCATGAGGGTTTCTGCCTTTTGCCATAATCCTTCACTCTCTGATAAGGGTCAGACTCTATCACTAAAGTCTTAACAGATAGAGGCAGCAAGTAACACAGAGAACTTCCCCAGGGATTTTCAAACGCCCTGGGCTATCTGTTAAGGGGGCTTTTAAAAATTTTCCCAAAAGAGTTTTAGCTTTCTATCCCATACCGTTTTCAATTCTATCATGAAGTCAGGGTGGTGTCTTGTCCTATTTGGGGAATAAGAAAATCGAGGAGGTTTTTAACAAGGGGCAGACTCCAGCTACCACTGCTTCTCAGTGGTCAGCTGAGTTATGAAATCATCTCAGCTTGGCCTTATAGGTAACTTACAGAAACAGTCTCTTGCTGGAAAAATCTCTCCTTAGATCACATTAAGTTTCCCCCCATAGAGCTAGAACAAAAGGCAGATTGTTCAATTAGCTTGCAGGGGGAGATTAGGCACCAAACTTAAGAAAAAGAAATAAAGGAGAAAAGAGTCAAATGGAAAAACCCCAACTTCCTTCTAGTTCTTCTCATCTCTGAGGCTTCACCCCACCCACCCCAACAGTGTTATGTCCATCTACTTTCTTCATTACTGGGCAGAAGGAGCTGGCTCACTTGTCCCAGTGAAATACACTTCAGCCTCATGCTGCCCTCTCCCTCAGAGTGGCCAGGCCCTCAAGCATCTGTCCCTTTTTCTCTGACCTTGACCAGACCCCTAGCAAAGTGTAGATAACTGTGACAAGACCCACAGCCTGGACCAGGTATGGGCTGGGTAGGACGCATAGGGGTAGAGCCAACAGGATTTGGAGTAGGAAGCAGTCTACAGGGGCACCAGCCAGTGGATGAGAGCCATCCAGGGGAGCCCAGACCTCTGAGGCCCTAGCTGGTGGCAGGACACAGGGAAAAGCCACAGAGGTATTTTCTGGCCAGACCTAGACCCTGCAAGGAGCCCAGGAGAAGCTGCCCCAGGTAGAGGGAAGAGAGGAGGAAGTGATAGTAGCAGAAGCTGCTATAGGAGACCCCAGCCCCTCATGTCACCCAGGAAAGATCCAGAGACCTGCGGCAGGGGAAAGAGTCCTGAGAATGTGGACAAGCTGTAAGTTTGCCTAGACAGAGAGAGGGAGATAGCATGGGGCCAGGAATTCCTCTGCTGATTCCCCACTTTTCATAACTCTGTCCTTTTTCACAGCTTCCAAATGAAGAGGCTGGCCATTCTGTGCCAACCCTACTGAGTTCTGGTGCCAAATGCATCACTGGCTTGAGAGCTGAATCCCCAAGTGACTTGGAAACAACAAGAAGCCAGTTCCATCTGTGGAGAGCTTAGGAGACGGGGACCTGAGCCCAGGGACTTCCTTCAATCCCTGAACCTACCTCTACTATGGACTGGTTGCCAAGCAACTATACTCTGAGACTCTCCTTAACATACATTTTAATTTATTTCAACTATTCAATTTCTATGGTGTATTTCCACATGTTCTCAGCTGCTTGTTGGAAGAGACCCCACAGCCATCTCCGCACCCCTTCCTCAGCTCCCCCCAATCATGCAGTGGTCAATACACACTCAGTATGTAGGTGAATGGTTGTGCTTGGCTTTTTCTAAAGGAAGTTGTTCCAAAGCCATCAACCAACAAATATGTGTAGAATGTTATTTACCATTTCTGCATTCAGCTGTGTGAAATAATGAACTTGTTTTGAGCAAGTCAGTCTTAAAATTTTGGTGACTCCATTTGTTCTGTTTTGTTACAGAGCAGCAAAGCAGGAGGGCAAGAAAATCTGAAAAGGAAAAATTTAAGTTTATTTTTCCTATAAGCCAGGCTTTCTTAACTATTATTCATTGTCCTTTAAATTCTGACAGTTTCACCAAGGTCTGAGGACTAGTAATATTCTCATTTGATAGAAGAGGAAATGCTGGCTCAGAAAGTTGAAACCAGTTGCCTGTGGTCATGGTCACACCACTATAATAATAAACAGTGTAATAAGCTGCAAACCCAGGCAGTGCTGCTTAAGCCTCCCAGAATCATCTGGGATGGTTGTTTAACATGATCAAAATAGAATTTCTTGGGTTTAGACTGAAACAGGGTCCCTGCTATAACATGCAAGAGGGAGAAATTCAACCTACTTGTGAGAAATGCAAAATGTGTTAACTTTTCGATAAAACCTACTGACTTCATTTGTTTTAAATAACCTGGTTTTTAGTATCCAAAAGTAAAATTTTGGCCTGGCATGGTGGCTCACGCTGGTAGTCCCAGCACACTGGGAGGCTGGGGTGGGTGGACCTCACCACTGGTGAGGTCAGGAGTTTGAGACCAGCCTAGGCAAGAGTGAGACCCGTTCTCTACTAAAAACAGAAAAACTAGTTCATGCCTATAGTCCCAGCTCCTGGGGAGGCTGAGGCAAGAGGATCACTTATTTGAGCCCAAGAGTTTGAGACTGCTGTGAGCTATGATGAAGCCAGGTACTCTACCCAGGGTGACAGAGTGAGACTCTGTCTCGAAAAAAGAAAAGGTGAAATTTTGGTACTCAGTATGTTTTGAAGGGAAATAATATAGTTTCTAGAAAATTAAAAAATGCACACGTTCTTCAAGCTGTCTTATTTCTAGAAATCTATTTCATGAAACACTAGCTTAGGACCCAAAAGTATAGACACATGGGTGTTCTTTGCAATAGTATTTATGAAAACAACCAAATAGAAATAAATTCTTCAAAAGATCAATAGTTTAGGGGCAGCACCTGTGACTCAAAAGGGTAGGGCACCAGCCCCCTATGCCGGAGGTAGCAGGTTCAAACCCAGCCCCAGCCAAAAAAAAAATCAATAGTTTAAAAAATCATGGTATAGTCTCATAGTAAACATGAAATCACTGAAAAGAATGAAGTTTATGTTTTTATGATATCAATATAAAACTATATAAAGAGATACATATATATCTATATCTCCATATGTGTATCTCTATACAAATATTATACTACCACACATCTATTACTGAACTACATATATAATAATGTTTGACTTTGATAATCATATATATAGTCACATAAACATAAGAAGAAGATATCATGTGTTAGATCCTAAACTGTAAAATGTTATTTCCTCTGGCAAAAATGATTTTTAAGAAATGGAGGCCTTGATTTTTCATTTTCCATTCCTTACCCACTTATTTTCATGAGTATGTGATTTTTATTTGCCTTTTTAATTCAAAAGAGAGGATTTTAAAAGTTAGGGGCTGTCCCTAAACACTGTTTGTCTTGGTTCTTTTAATTTTCATCTCATCCCCTCACAACCAACATCCCACTGTGATGTGTGGCAGTCCCGATACTTTGAGCCACTTGCTCTGGATCCCCCATTAAGAACATGAGTCTTTTAGACTTCAGTCTGGCTCAGAGAACTTCAGAAATATTTACTGATGTCATGTTACCCATTGTATCAAGGGATCAAGGCAAAAAACATATCCTGTATAACTCTAATGGGTACATTTTGACTTGAAATTCTCTCTTTCATCTCTCTCTCTCTCTCTCTCTCTCTCTCTCTCTCTCTCCCTCTGTTACACACACACACACATCTGCACACAGGGCTTCTACCAGACAGCCTTTTATAATCCCTTATCATCTTCAAATACTCCTCCTCCTGCCAGGACAAGTGTGGAGCATTATTAGGAGTCCACATAGTGGCAATTTGTGCCTTGATAAAGCCAGAGGATCTCATCAGCCAGCTGTCTCAACATCTGATGTCTTACACCATTGACCCATAAACTTTGAAATGTTTCAACAGATCTAAGTTTTAGTTCACATCTTCACAGCATGAATATTGCATGAACCCTTCATATGTAAGACGAATACTAAACTGACAGCCTGTAATAATCAGGAGGAAAGGAAAAACAAAGATCCTAATAGATACAAATTCACATTGGCTGGGACTCTTTCACTGGTTACCCTTTTTTTAAGAGTAAGTCAGCAGAGAAGTTAGTGCTCACTCAGTGGTCCATGTGTGCCCTTCATTGCAGCTGCATTGGGCTCATGGGGCTAATTCTACTCAATAAATTGCAAGATTAAGTGAAGTGTGTCCCTCTGGACCAAGATAGTTAAGAGCAGCATGCCTTTTCTCTCTTCTTTCTCATTCCAGAATCCACAGCTACAAGGTGGAAGTGGTCTGAATTCCTGAGTCACCACTTAGAGGAGCACTGCTCTGGAATTAGTCCCACTCAAAGTTTAGTTCATGAGCATCATAATCCTCATCACCCGAGAACTCCTTGGAAAAGCAGAACCCAGGGCCACACCTTAGACCTTTCAAATCAGAGTCTGTTGGGTAGGGCCCAGCAATCTGTGCCTGAACAAGCCCATCAGGAGACTCTGATGTAACTAAATTTTGTGAACCAATGACGACTTAACCCACTTCAGAGTTTGTGTGAATGGAAAATTTTTATTTTTGTAAATTCATTGGGGGCATTATTTGTGACCTAAAAATAGCCTTGGACCACACATGAAGAAATGAGCCCAATACTGTTCCAAGAAAACTTTTTTATGGATTCCAAAATTTTAATTTCACACAATTTTCATTTGTTTCAAAATATTCTTCCTCTGTTGATTGTTTTCAGTCATTTAAAACTATAAAATCTTTGGAGCTTACAGGCCACACAAAAACAAATAAAGGTCAAATTTAGCCCATAGGCAATGGTTCACTGACACCTGGGTTAAGATGTGGACTCCTAACCAAAAGCCAGACCAATAAACATAGACTTTAGGCTCTTGGCTCAAGATTAAAGTATACAGATGTTCTCTTCCCAGATCCCCATTTCTCTGGAAGTTTCTGTCCAATATGGTAACTAGTCCTAGGATCAAACTCAAATCAGAGGGAAACCAGAAATTCAGGAAGAAACATGGTCTAAGGTGATACCTAAGGACCACTAGATCAAGGTTTGCCCATAGCTAATTCTACTAGAAACTTCAGTTATGTGAGCTAACAATTCCCTTTCCAGATTAAGTCAGTTTTCTGATATTATGATATAAAAATCCCTAACTGATACAGATTGCAATGTTGTAAATAATAGACCCCAAAGAGTGGAAATGGTGGAGGGCACAAGCTAAGGTCCACGAGGACACCTCTAGTTAGCAAATCCCAAAACCAGAGATGTTGGCATGGATGTGGAGAAAAGGGAACACTTCTACACTGCTAATGGGAATGCAAACTAATATGTTCCTTTTGGAAAGAAGTTTGGAGAATACTTAGAGATCTAAAAATAGACCTGCCATTCGATCCTATAATTCCTCTACTAGGTATATATCCAGAAGACCAAAAATAACATTATAACAAAGATATTTGTACCAGAATGTTTATTGTAGCCCAATTCATAATTGCTAAGTCATGGAAAAAGCCCAAGTGTCCATCAACCCACGAATGAATTAATCAATTGTAGTAAATGTACACCATGGAATACTATACAGCCTTAAAGAAAGATAGAGACTTTACCTCTTATATGTTTACATGGATGGAGCTGGAAGATATTCTTCTTAGCAAAGTATCTCAAGAATGGAAGAAAAAATATCTAATGTACTCAGCCCTAATATGAAATCAATTTGTTTTTTTTTAATTTTTTAAATTTATTTTTAATTAAAAAGCATAACTATATACATTTATAGGGTACAATGTGATGATTTGATATACAAGGTGGAATATTTAAATCAAACTGATCAACATCACCATCATCTCACTTATTTTTTGTGATAAGTTATTTTGAAACATAGACTTGCATTGTGCACATTAGGTGAGATCCCACCAAATGCCCTCCTTCCTCTAACCAATTTCCCTCCCCCCTCCTCTCCCCTCATGTTCCTCACCCTCCCCCTTGCTAGACTATATTTGTGTTTTACCATTCATATGAGTGTGTAAGTGTTTATATATTGGTATATATTAGTTTCATAATTTTATTGAATACATTGAATACTTTTTTCCCCACTCTTGAGATATTTTTCTAAGAAGAACATATTCCAACTCCATCCAGGTAAACGTAAAAGATGTAAACTCTCCATCATTTTTATGGCTGAATAATATTATATAGTATACATACACCACAATTTGTTGATCCATTCATGGGTTGATGGGCATTTGGGTTGCTTCCATGACCTGGCAATTATAAACATTCTGGTGCAAATGTCTTTATGGTAAAATGATTTGTATTCTTCTGGGTAGGTACCTAGTAATGGAATTGCAGGATCAAATGGAAGGTCGACTTTTAGTTCCTTAAGAATTCTTCATACTTCTTTCCATAAAGGCTGTATCAGTTTGCAATCCCACCAGCAGTATAGAAGTATTCCCTTCTCTCCACATCTATACCAGCATCTGCATTTGGGGGACTTTGTGATGTGGGCTAATCTTACTAGAGTTAGGCGATATCTCAAAGTGGTTTTGATTTGCATTTCTCTGTTGATTAGACAATGAGCATTTTTTCATGTTTTTTGGCCATTTATCTGTCATCTTTAGAGGAGTTTCTATTCAAGTCTCTTGCCCACATAGAGATGGGGTTGTTTGCTCTTTTATTATTGATTAATTTGAGTTCTCTGTAGATTCTAGTTATCAGATCTTTGTCATATTCATAACCTGCAAAAATCTTCTCCCATTCCAAAGGCTGTTTTTTTTCTTCAGTTGTAGTACCCTTAGCTATGCAGAAGCTTTTTAGCTTGATCAAATCCCAGTTATTTATTTTTGGTGTTGCTGTAATTGCCAGGATCGGAGCGGGGGGGGGGTCTTCCTCATAAAATATTTTCCCAGGCAATATTTTCAAGCATTTTTTTCCACACTCTCTTCTAGAATTTTTGTTTCATGTCTTAGATCCAAATCTTTTATCCAGTGACAATCAATTTTTCTCAATGGTGAGAGGTGAGAGTCCAGTTTCAGTCTTCCATAAGTGGCTAAAAAGTTGCTAACAAGTTCTCCCAGAACCATTTGTTAAATAGGGATTCTTTTCCCCAGTGCATGTTTTTGTTAGGCTTATCAAAGATCAAATTATGATATGTGGCTAGGTCTAGATTCTCTATTGTATTCCATATATTTATATCACTATTTTTGTGCCAGTACTATGCTATTTTGATCACTATGGATTTGTAGTGTAACCTGAAGTCTGGTAATATGGTGCCTCCAGATTTATTTTTATTTCTAAGACTTTTATTGGCTATTCGGGTTTTTTTCTGATTTCATGTAAAACAAAGTACTCTTTTTTCAAGTTCTTTAAAGTATGACATTGGTACATTGATAGGGATTGCATTAAATCTGTAGATTGCTTTGGGTAGTATGGACATTTTAACAATGTTGATGCCATACCCAATCATGAGCATGATATTTTCTTCCATTTGTTAACATCTTTTGCTATTTCTTTTCTCAGGGCTTCATAGTTCTCTTTATAGAGATATTTCAGTCCTTTGTTAGATATATTCCCAGATATTTCATCTTCTTTGTCACCACTGTAAAAGGAATAGAGTCTTTTTTTTTTTTTTTTTTTAGACAGAGCCTCAAGCTGTCACCCTGGGTAGAGTGCCATGGCATCACACTCACAGCAACCTCCAACTCCTGGGCTCAAGTGATTCTCTTGCCTCAGCCTCCTAAGTAGCTGGGACTACAGGCGCCCACCACAACACCTGGCTACTTTTTGGTTGCAGCTGTCATTGTTGTTTGGAGGGCCCAGGCTGGATTCTAACCCACCAGCTCAGGTGTATGTGGCTGGCGCCTTGGCCACTTGAGAGTCTTTGATTATCTTCTGTTATCTTTGATTATACAGACTGTTGTTGGCATATATGAAGGCTACAGATTTGTAGATACCAATTTTGTATCCTGAGACACTGATGTATTCCTTGATCACTTCTAAGAGCTTTGTAGTTGAGTCCCTGGGGTTTTCCAGGTATGAAATATCATCCATGGAGAGTGAGAGTTTGATGTCCTCTGTCCCCTTTTGAAAACACTTGACCTTCTTCTGCTGCCTGCTTGTGATGGCTAGGACTTCCAGTACTATGTTGAATAGTAGCAGTGACAGTGGGTATCCTTGTCTAGTTCCAGATCAGAGTGGAAATGCTTTCAGTTTTACTCCCTTCAATATTATATTGGCTGTGGGTTTGCTGTAGATGGCCTCTATCAGCTTTAAGAAATGTCCCACCTAAGCCTATTTTCTTAAGTGTTCTAATCATGAAAGGGTACTGGATATTATCAACTGAAAAAATGATATGGTCTTTGTATTTGATTTTATTTATGGGATGAATTATATTCATGGATTTATGTATGTTGAACCAACATTGTAACCCTGGGATAAAATCAACTTGTGAAGGTACAGCTGGATGTGTTAGAGGCAGGGAGCTAATTATAGTGGCCTTCACACATGCAGCACCTGTTCACCAGTAGAGGGCAATGTGGAGAAAGAAATCAGTGAAAAGGGGAGGAAGTGTGGCCGTGAAGGTTATGTGGGATAGAGATATTCCAAAACCCAGTCCTAGAACTAACAATATGTTTAAAAGATTTTCTGACTAACCATTCAATGGAGTTAACCAAAAACTACAATAGACCCTCCATAGTTGACCACCTCCTTAAATTGACCTCATTTTCTTTCTTTTTTTTTTTTTTTTGTCCAGGGCTGGGTTTGAACACCTCTGGCATATGGGGCTGGTGCCCTACAATTTTGAGCCACAGGCACCGCCCAAGTTGACCTCATTTTCATACAGTAGACATAGTTCCTTATGTTGACCACCTCTGTATGTTGGTCAGTTTGTTATGGTCCCTTGGGTGGTAAAACTGCAGAGGTTCTAATGTAGATCAGAAGCCTTCAAAAATTGGGAGTTGCATTACCTCTGAAACCATAGGCTGGCCAAAACCGGCTATGACTGCACACCCCAACAGTGGTTCTCAAACATGGCTGTGCATTAATATCATCTGGGGAGTTTTAAAACTGCTGACATCAGGCCTCACCT
Source organism: Otolemur garnettii (assembly GCF_000181295.1). NCBI lineage: Eukaryota > Metazoa > Chordata > Mammalia > Primates > Galagidae > Otolemur > Otolemur garnettii. The sequence goes on from NW_003852489.1 coordinate 7,625,321, forward strand.
ATATCTAATTAAATTTTTAACTTTGGTGGTAAGGCCCTGCTGGCATTGGAGTTTTTGAAAGCTCCCCCAAGTGATCCCAAATGTGACTTCAGGGTTGAGAAACACTGCTCAATACTTAAGCCAATCTGTAGGCTCCCTTCTCAAGTGGGAACAGACCCTTCATAAGAAGTAGTTTTCATTCCTAGCAGACTTGCCAGATGCGATACAGGATGTCGGGCTAAATTTGAGTTTCAGTGCAACACAATTATTTTTTGCATAAGTATGTCCCAAATATTGCATAGATCATACTTATACTAAAAATGGTATTTATTCTGTATTCCTATTTGCTAACTCTGACCACTCTAGCCTCCGAGATAGCCATGGAAAATATTATCCCTAAAAACAGAGCAGAGAACAACAGAGAATATGACCAAGGCTTTCAGCTAACTGCCAAGTGGGCGTCCTTGATAAACTGTGGGCAAGATTTGCTAGATTGTGACTAATATGGGCACTTAGCACAAAGCCCAGCGCTCAGTAAACTCTTAGCAAAAATTAGTCATCAGTCTGAGGGAAGCTTCATTTATGAAAATGAACTTATGTGCATAAACATACATCCCAGTTGGCATCACCTTGGGATGCAGAAAAGTAGAAAATCTTCCAGTCGTGTGTCCATTGTCATCTGGTTCATAAAATAATAAAGTCAATAATTTCAACTGTCCAGGAAAGTATCTTCAGGGAAGCATCTGGTGTGGCTTCAGTAGTGCTCTGTCCCTTTCTTGTGGTTTCTGCCCTTTTTCAGGTTTCTCTTCCCTCCTCCCAGTATTCCTGTCAGTATATGATTCTGATAAATTGGGAAAACAAAATCAATAGAACCAGTCATCACAAGGAAAATGCCAATTTACCTTTCATATAACAGCCTTCAGGCTTGGAGCCCATAGCTCAGTGAGTAGGGCTCCAGCCACATACATTGAAGCTGGCGGGTTCAACCCCTGCCTGGGTCTGCTAAACAACAATGACAACTGCAACCAAAACATAGTTGAGCACTGTGGCAGGTGCCTGTAGTCCCAGCTACTCAAGAGGCTGAGACAAGAGAATTGCTTAAGCCCAAGAGTTTGAGGTTGCTGTGAGCTGTGATGCTATAGCACTCTACTAAGTGTGACATAGTGAGACTCTGTCTAAAACAAACAAACAAAAAGAGCCATCAATATTTTAAAACGTAGTGCTGGGCAAAACCATTTAATAAGCGTTTGTCACTTGCTATATATGGTACCGTTTCTGCTGAGAGCACTAATCACACTCATCCATCCACATGGATGGGAAAAGGGAGAGATGGTGAAGAGGATGTTGTGAGATGTCAGAGAAAATACTCAAGATTAAATATGATACACAAACTATAATAAAACTGAAGTTAAGGAGGGCCCCAGCATGTGGCAGGGCATGGGATGGGGACCCACAGAAGAGGTGGCTGCCAAGGTTGTAAGATCACTGCCTGGCTCGGGCCCCTGCTCCCCAGCAGGCCCACTGAGGTCACTGGGTTCCTCACTGCTCCTGGGCCACTCAGGCATTTGGCTCCAGATTGGTGACGTGCTCCTGGACCCAGGCCTCACTGGGGTCAGCACAGACCAGCCGGCCTCTCTTGGTTAGGAAGCTGTGGAGCAGGGTGGACGGATTAAGCACAGAGGAACCCAGCAGGGAAACCCTGTGGCCCCACCATCCTTCTCTGCCTCAGACATCTCAGGGCCTATTCATGTGTTCATGAAATTTCCCCTTAACCTTGGGATTCACACACCTTCCCCGAGTGCCTCAGATGGGGGTTCATCAGAGCATCAGCTTCCTGTTGTTCCTTCCCCTCTCTTTCCACTGCCTCAGGGCAAGTCCTTCCTGACTCTGCAGGCCCTAGGCCAGCTCACAAAATACTTCAAGGACCTCCCTAGAGTCCTGCACCCCAAAGGGCCTAAGAAACTGAGCACTCTGAGGGGACGTCACCCTAGGCCTTCTGGCCTCTCTCTCTGGCAGGAAAACCGGCCACTAAGACATGACAGCCGGCTTGGAGCACTGGCTGCTGCTCTCATGATAGTCATCCACAAATTTGAGCGGAATCTGCTGGGAGATATAGGAGAAGAAGCAGGCTGTTGGGGTGTTAGCACCAACTGTGAGAAAGATCTCAAGGCACTGCTCAGAAGAAAAGTTGAGCTAACTACTGGTGATCCCTCTCCTCCAGAGTCAGCAAGAGCCGGAAGGAGACAGCACTGCCCACAGTGGGAACAATGGGATCCAAAAGAAAACTGGCGTTTCTTCTTTGCCTTGACATTTTTATTTCTGTATCTTTCTCTCATTTGATGTTTCTCCTTCTCTGTCTTGGTTCTGGACCTCTATGTCTCTCTATAGGGAATTTAGTTTTCTGAACAAATTCCTTCTTATCCTCCTCTTCTTGGGCAGTTCCATCTGGAATTCATGAGGAGAGCCAAGGCCACATCACTCAGACTCAGATTCCATCAACTGGACCCAGATTCTATCTCTTGCCCTTGGAGTTGGGCCTCCACTTTCTCATCCATAGACTGAGACTCACTCTCCCTCTGTCTCCCAGAGTGAGAGAAAAGAATTGCTAGAACCCCCTTAGGAAGACAAATTCCTGAAGTTCTTTTCCACTCGGAAGGTGTTGGGCACAGACTTTGGCCTGGTGGTCCAAGCAAGGCCAGAGAGTAGCGGCATGAGAGCAAAAGACAGACTCACATGAGGCAGACCAGGCCTGGGGGCAGAGGGCCTCTGTGAAGAACAGGACAGCAAGGGCAGCAATAGGCACCTCCATGATGCTGGACAGAGTGTGAGCCCAAGTGGTGGCCTAGTAGAGGCCAACTTGAGGGCTTGCAGCTACTACCTCCTTCTAGGGTCTCAAGCCCTCTCTCCTCTTTATAAGAAGTCTTGGCATATTAGATAAACTTGGGACTGAGGGGGGAAATTTTTAATCATCATTTGGATGTCACACTGTGTTGCACAGACCAGGAGTCATCACACGGGTTTAGTCTATTTCCAAGAAGGGTTCAGTTGATTACTTGGTAGGGAAATGGTTTCCACGGTGAGAAGAGGTGAGATGATGGTGTTACCCCAAGATTGGGTTAGCTGATGCCTCTTCACAAGAGCAGATCTGTAGATAAAACATTTCTCCCACAGAGCTGAACCTTCTGATATCCTCCCCACTTGCTCCAACAGCATAGATGTGCCACTGATGTTAACGCCACAGAGTCGTGAGAAGGGCAACCCAAGATTAAACCATGTCCTGGATGGAGACGGGAGATGGGGAGGCCGCAGCTACAGGAGGGGCAAGGTTGAGGTGGGCCTTTCAGACATTGACTCATCCCTGGGTTATCTGGAGGCTGCTATGAATGATGAGCCTTAAAGTGTTGCTACCCTTTAATCAGCAAAGCACTCTGCCAGGGATCCAGGCTGCCAATAGAAACACAAAGATGAAGAAAGTGTTTTTCCCAGCTTATTTGTAATAATTAAAAGATAACCCATCATTAAATAAGCCATGGCATATTCACCTCTTATAATAACACTTAGCATTTAAAACTGAGAAAGTAAAGACATTTTAAAAGGACACTCTCATCCCTCAAAACTCCTAGAATATTTCCTGTTTCCTTGTTGTAAAGTCAAGGTGGCCATTCCCAGTTTGTTGGGCAGCCCAATAATGTTATACAGAACTCAGGCTTCTTCTTCTTCTTTTTGGTGAGACAGAGTCTCACTCTGTTGCCCAGGCTACAGTGCTGTGGCCTCAGCTTAGCTGACTGCAGCCTCAAACTCTTGGGTTCAGGCACTCTTCTTGCCTCAGCCTCCAGAGCAGCTGGGACTATAGGTGCCCATCACAATGCCTGAATAATTTTTTTATTTTTGGTAGAGACAGGGTCTTGCTTTTGATCTGGCTGGTGTCCAACTCCTGACCTCAAGGGATCCATCCATTTCCAGCCTCCCAGATTGCTAGGACTATAGATGTGAGCCACTGCATCTGGCCAAGAACTCAGGCTTCTTAAAACATCTCCCCTTTCCCCTTCATGTCATTGGCTTTTCTTCTTTGGTGTTGCCACCTCATGGTCACAAGATGGCTGCTGCTTCTCAGTCATCACATCATCACAACATCTCATCCACAGGCATGGGGTGGTCTCATAGGAATACAGAAAGAACAATATTACTAGTGTTTTTTATTCAAATTACTTTTACATGGCTTAAATGTGAAATATAGATTACACCCATAAGTAGTAAAAGTTATTGTTAAAAATATATAAAATACAGAAAAGAATAAAAGCTAATTTATGTATGTAAATTAGATAGGCAACAGGGCAAATGTGAGTAAGGATGTGGGATTTTTCCTCTATGTTCTTACTTTCCTACTGTGGCATACACGAATTCTGAGGCATAATCTGAGTAAAAAAATTTTCCTGGAAGATAAGAAAAATTCTATTAGCCAAACCTTACCACTTTTTAACTGTTTAGTTTATTTCCTTCAAGGAAAATTTTTTTCTAGGCTTATGATAATTTTGTTTGCCTCTTGCTTTTT
>NW_003852489.1:7630381-7636245 GCF_000181295.1 Otolemur garnettii
TTACCCAGTGTCAACCCAAGTATGGCATATTGTAGGGACCTGTGAATGTTTGATGAATCAAACAGCAATTAAAAGGCTGACCTCATCAGTCTTGTCACTCTTATCGCCCAGAATTTCCCTATTTCATTCTGTTCACTTGGGTCTTGATCAAACACAGCTTGGGTTACTTAAGATTCTATGGCCTTGTCAGGCACAGTGGCTCACACCTGTAATTCTAGCACCCTTGGGAGGCTGAGGCAGGGGGATCATTTCAGATCAGGAGGCAGAGATCAGCTGGAGCAGGAGGGAGACCCCATCTCTACTAAAAATAAATTAGCAGGTCATGGTGGTGGGTGCCTATAGTCCCAGCAGATCGAGAGGCTGAGGCAGGAGGATTGCTTGAGTCCAGGAGTTTGAGGTTGCTGTGAGCTGGGATGACTCATGGCACTGTAGCCTGGGCAGCAGAGAGACAGACTCTGTGTCAAAAAGAAAGAAAAATTCTGTGGCATCATCATATATGTCCCATCTGTGCAGCCAAAACACCTGTGAAGAACATTAGACATATCCGCTCCGTGGGAGGAATGAGAATGATGCTATTCATGGCTGTCTGTTCCTGGTAGAAGGTCCCAGCTAAGCTCACCCTCTTGGTAACATCAGCTCTTAACTTTGCCCTCCCTGGTTAACCATTTCTTAGAAGCACTCCAGTCAACATGATGTCATGGTCCTTTTCACCCACGGTGTGGCTTAAGTGTGACTCTTGCTGCCCAGAACATTGTGGCATAGCTGTATACATCACCCCATGTGTTCAGCAAAGCTGCCAGCACAGCATCAGAGATTTACTCTGGGAAGGAATCAGATCTGTAGCTCTCTCCAAGTACTTACAGCTTTAACACTAACATCGCACCTCCTCTCAGTGTCAAAAACATTTCCACATAGTTAGCAACAAGTGAGCAATTGAGCTATTCCCATACACCCAGAACCCCTGTGGGACCCCAGCATGTGCAACTCAGCATAACACCATGCACGTCAGATCTTCCCCTCTGGTCATCTCCAGCTTCCAGCTCCTCATTGTCTGGAGTTGCCTAGAAAGGGAGAGCGACGTGGTTTGGACCCCAGAAGCAGGGCTGGGCAGCAGTGAGTGCCCAGTCCTTCTTGGCTCTGTCCACACCTCTCTGCCTGCCCAACACTGAACAGGTCTCCATAGATGGTCTTGTCAACCATCTCCTCACCATGGCCTTCACCTTACTAGTCTCATCTGTCCCATGAGACTCTCTTAAACTTTCATTCCTTCTTCATTTTAGAGTTCTTTCCCATCTAAACCTTATCACTTAATTCCTTTGGCATAAGATTCTTTAAGTGAAAGCAAAGAACTTCACAGAAGGTTTCAAAATGTTCTGGGATATTTTCCAAGGTCTTTTACCTAATCTAGTTTCTAGATCTGAAAGACAAGAGAAGGTTAGGACCCATTTTTAGTGGGGAAAACTGAGGCCCAACTCAGCTATTAACAAGACACAGATTCCAGGTCCAGTTGGTCTCTAGGGTGAGCAAATGGCAGATAACCCTAAAATTCTCCTGGGAAGCTCCTCTCTTAGGGTAATTTACAAAAGATGGTCTCTTGCTGGGAAATGTCTCCATAGATTGGATGAAATTCCCCCAGAAGAAATGGAACGAGAGGCTGGGTGTGGTGGCTCATGCTGGTAATCCTAGCACTCTGGGAGGCTGAGGCAGGTGGATTGCTTGAGCTCACAAGTTTGAGACCAGCCTGAGCAAAAGCAAGACCCTATCTCTCCTAAAAATAGAAAACCTGAGGCAACAGAGTTGCTTGAGCCTGAGTTGGAGGTTACTGTGAGCTATGATGCCATGGTACTCTACCCAGGGCAACAGCTTAAGAATCTCCCTAAAAAAAAAAAAAAACAAAGAAAAGAAAAGAAATGGAACAAGAGATAGCTGTTCCAATAGTTATGTTCTATGAAAAGAAAGCTAGGAACTGAGAGTGAGACAAAGGCAGAGATTTAAAATTAAACTCCAGCCCGGGAGCCGTGGCTCACACCTATAATCCTACCACTCTGGGAGGTCGAGGCAAGCAGATTGCTTGAGTTCAAAAGTTCAAGACTAACCTGAGCAAAATTGAGACCCATCTCTACTAAAAATAGAAAAACTAGCTGGGCATCGTAGTGGGCGCCTATAGTCCCAGTTACTTGGGAGGCTGAGGCAAGAGGATTGCTCAAGCCCAAGAGTTTGAGGTTGCTGTGAGCTATGATGCCACAGCACTCTGTCCTGGGTGACAGGGTGAGACTGTCTCAACATAAATAAATAAAACAAAGTGAAATTAAATAAAATGAAACAAAATAAATAAAATGAAAACTTAAGGTAAAAAATAAATGTCTCACTTCCTTTGTTCCTTTTCTGCAACTTTTTGCTGGCCCCTTCAGAGGGTGGAAGATTAATCTTTTTTTTTGGCTGGGGCTGGGTTTGAATCCGCCACCTCCGGCATATGGGGCCAGCGCCCCTACTCCTTTGAGCCATAGGCACCTCCCTAACTTGGCTTTGCTCAGGCTCTACATGCCCATTCCTGCAGTGGAGAGACACCCCACTGCCTCCTGCTGCTCTTATGTTTCTCCAGAGCCATTGGAAATGTATCGGTGATGGTTGTGACTGCAGCAGCCAGGGCTCCTACCTTGGTGTCATGTCAACACCAGTTCTTCTGCCTGCAGATAGCCAGGGAGCGTAGGGGAGACAACTGTGGGACAGTAGCAAAGAGTATGGAGGCAGAGATAGGAAGGTGGGGGCTTCCCCAGTGAAAACACACTTTGAAAGTAAGGTACCACAAAGACATTTCCAGGAAAATAAAAACTGGAGACTTCATCATCAGAAGACCCACAGTAAAGAAAATTGAACACTGAGAGGATTCCTTCAGGCAGAAGAAAAATGATGCCAGGTGGAGCTCAGAGATGCAGAGGAATTTAAGAGAATAGGAAGAGCAAAGATGCAGTGAAAACTAAATGAACACTGACCATATAAGGCAATTAATACATGTTATGAGATTTTAATAATTAGATAGAATTTTAATATACCAAAATAGCAGAGAAGTCAGAAGTTTGTGGTATAACATGTTCCAAGGTTATTGCATTGTGTGGGAAGTGATAAAAATACTACGTTACATTAAGTTCAGAATTCTTATTTTAATCTCTAGTGTAGACACTAAAATAATAGTAAAAGAATGTACAAAAACACATAGGGTACATGTATACATAGAGTGTGGAAATGGAAGAATAAAAACAATCCAAAAGAAGATGATTGAAAAGATAAAAAGACACAGAATAAGCAGAACAAATTTAAAGTCAATACTAAGACTATAGACTTAAACCTAAACATATGGGTGCAGCTCCTATGGCGCAAGTGGCTAAGGCACCAGCCACATACACCTAAGGTGGCGGGTTCGAATCCAGCCCATGCCCGCCAAACAACAATGACGGCTGCAACCAAAAAATAGCCAGGATTGTGGCAGGCACCTGTGATCCCAGCTACTTGGGAGGCTGAGGCAGGAGACTCACTTGAGCCCAGGAGTTGGAGGTGGCTGTGAGCTATGATACCACGGAACTCTACCCAGGGAGACAGCTTGAGGCTATGTCTCAAAAAAAATACCCTAAACATATCAGTAATTATGTAAAACGTAACAGACTAAACATTGCAATTAAAAGACTAAGTTTGAGATGGATTTTTTAATAATAATATTTCAACTATATGCTGTTTAAAAGATACACACTTTATGCAAATTATGAAAGATGAAGACAAATAGGTGGAAAAACCACTCTGTGCTAACACTAGCCAAAAATGACAAAGAAAAAACAGAGACCTGTAAGTCAAAAAAGTCTTACCAAAGATAAAGAGGTATTTCATAATTAAAAAGTCCCATTTCACCAAAAATCTGTGACAATTCTAAATGTGTATGCTTCTAATAGCTTCCAAATACATGAAGCAAATTGACAGAGCTAAAAGAACTGGAAAAATTTACAATCATAACAGAAGATTTTAACACATTTCTCCCAGTGACTGATAAAATAAGCAAACCTTAATCAGTAAGGACATAGAAGATTTGAAGACCATGTTTAATGAATTTTAAATAATGAACATACATAGCATATATCCCACAAATGCAGAAAACACATTTTTTTATAAATGTGCACAAAACATATACTAAAAGTGAGCATATACTGAGCAAAGAAAGATTAAAATAATTGGAATATGTTCCCTTAATACAACAAGATGATGCTGAAAATCAATTATAAATTTTATTTTAGAGACAGTGTCTTTTTTGTAGAGACAGTGTCTCACTCTGTCACCCATGCTGGAGTGCAGAGCACAAGCATAGTTCACTGTAGCCTTGAACTCCTGAGTTCAAGTGATCTTCCTGCCTCAGTCTCCTGAGTTACTGGGACTACAGACATGCCCAGCTGTTTTGGGTTTTAGAGATGGGGTCTCACTATGCTGTCCAGGCTTGTCTCAAACTCCTAGGCTCAAATGACCTTCCCATCTCAGCCTAGCAAAGTGCTGGGATTACAAGCATTACCCCCAGCACCCAGCCTAGAAATAAAATTTTAAAATAACTAGAAAATTCCTATATGTTTGGAAATTAAAAAAGAATACATGGGGCAAAGGGGATATCACAATGGAAATTAGAAAATATCTTGAACTGAATAGTTGTTTATATAATTGAGGAACTGATTCTAAAATGTATTCAGACAAGCAAAAGCCCAAGGATATACAAGACATTCTCAAAAAAGAACAAAGTATGAAGATATACCCTACTAGTTGTCAAGATTTCTAATAAAGCTGCAGCAATTAATATAATATGGAACTTGCACAAGGAAAAAAATAAACCACTTGAACGGAACAGTCCCCAAATGCACCACACTTATATGGACCCAAGGTGGCGCTGCAGAGCAACAGGGAAATGCAGGCTATGAAGGTTAAGTTTACTCAAATGTGTCAAGTTGCCTGGATCAAAATCTTGACTAGGGTGCCCAAATATTTGATTAACCATTATTCTAGGTGTATTCATGAGAGCATTTCTGAATGAGCTTAACCCTGAAATCAATAAGGTAAGTAAAGCCTATTGTGCTCCCTAATGTGGTGGGCCATATTCAATCAGCTGAAGGTCTGAGTAGATCAAAAAGGCTGACACTCCTGCCTGTGAGAGGGAATTCCTCCTGCCTAGCTGCCTTCAGACTGGAATATTGGTTTTTCTCCCACCTTTGTACTCAAACTGAAACATCAGCTCTTCCTAGATCCTGAGGCTGTTAAATCTCAAACCTTTGGACTCAAACTAGAACTCATTCTCAGCAATCTTATGTCTCTCCCTGCCAATTCACCAAGCAGATCTTGGGACTTGTCACCTTTCATAAATGTGCCAGCCAATTCCCGCCATTCTTCTTTTTGGGGGGAGGAGACAGGGTCTTGCTCTGTCACCCAGGCTAGAGTGCAGTGGTATCATCATAGCTCATAGCAACCTCAAATTCTTGGATTCAAGTGATCCTCCTGCCTCAGCCTCCCAAGTAGCTGGAACCACAGCATGCACCACCATGGCTAATTTATTTATTTATTTATTTATTTATTTTTAGTAGAGGTAATGGCTCCCTCTTGCTCAGGCTGGTCTTCAACTCCTGAGCTCAAGCAATCCACCTGCCTTGACCTCCCAGAGTGCTAGAATTACAGACATGAGCCACCACACCCAGCCCAGTTTCTTATTTTACCCACACACTCACCCTATTTCTTCTGTTTCTCTGGAGATCCCTGACTATTACAATAGTCTTTCCAATAAAAGGTGCTAGGTCCATTGTATATCCACATGGGGAAAAGTAGGTCTTTATTTACTTATTTTACCT
>NW_003852489.1:7636351-7637320 GCF_000181295.1 Otolemur garnettii
AAACTCTTGGGCTCAAGTGATCCTCTTGCCTCAGCCTCCCAAGTAGCTGGGACTACAGGAACCTGCCACAACACACGGCTATTTTTAGAGATGGGGATCTCGCTCTTGCTCAGACTGGTATTGAACCCGTGAGTTCAGTCAATCCACCCGCCTCAGCCTCCCAGAGGGATTACAGGTGTGAGCCACCAAGCCCAGCACCGGAAAAAGTAACTCTTCTTTACACCAAACCTAAAAACCAACTCCAAATGGATTGTAAATTTAAATATCAAAGCTAAAACTATAAATCTTCCAAAAGTTAACTTAGGAGGATATTTGTATTGCCTTAAGGCTAGGGGAAGATTTCTCATCAGATTACGAAAACACTCTTCATAAATAAAAGATATGTTTGAGCTCATTACAATTAAGAACACATGTGGAAGCCCCGCCGAGCTTTCTTCTCTGTCCAGGATGGTTGTGACCAATCATTCAGAGAGAGAGACCCGTCATGTGAAGAGGAAAGACACAGGCATGACCCTGGGTGCTGCCAACACAACTTCCCCATTAGCAGTCCAATCACCTTAGCAACAGAGCTGCTCTTGTGTATACCCTAAACCTTTCTAGTAACCATGGGCAACTTTGGGTTGCCCAGTCACATGATACCACTATTTTTAACATTTATTGGATAGGTACTTCTAATGCCTATTTTTCTGTGGTCCAGGGCTGCCTATAAAAAGGAGAGAAGACAGTTCAGATCCCAAAAGGAGCCAACAGGAGTAAGTCTATAAACCGTCACACTCCACTGCCTGTCCAGCATCATGAAGGGTCTCACGGCTAGTCTCTTTATTCTCCTCTGTGCCCTGGTCCTCACCAGGAGCCAAGGTGAGTCTGCTATCCATGTGCCTTTAATGGCTGCTCCCTGGCCAGAAGTCAGACCGTATCTCCCAAGTGGTGTGACCTGAAAAGCCCCATGTGAAATGAGGGAATGTGGAA
>NW_003852489.1:7638168-7651504 GCF_000181295.1 Otolemur garnettii
CGGCACCCCAGGCAGCGCCCACAACATCCCAGGAGGCACCGGCACCCCAGGTGGCGCCGGTACCCGAGGCGGCACCCACCCCCCAAGGTGGCGCCGGCACCCCAGGCAGCGCCCGCACCCCAGGCTCCTGCTGCAGGACCTTGACCACCCGGCAAATCCCCCTTCAATTTGTGGTCTCCTATCGTGACACCGGCAGCTCCTGCCCCCTGCGTGCTATCATGTAAGTCTCAGTCCTCCTGTCCACCCTGGGGAGATGCAAGACTCATATGGCCAGGGTGGGGGGTAGGGGAGATGCATGTGTTGCCTGCAGGAATCAAATCTGGGAGAAGCTGGTGTGTGCACCAGCTAGGGGAAGAGGAGCCGTCCTGGCAGAGACTCAGGGAAGAGGGGAGAAAGAGACAGCAGAAAGGAAGTGGTCCGAGGAGTCCTTGTAAATCACTCAGAGAAGCACTGAGAACCCCTGAGATTTGCGGGATGGTCTATTGATAAAGTGGATGAGCCTGAGCTGCTCTCAGGGATGAAGATGCAGGGGCCATCGTGGTCAAGAATGACCTTTCTCATGCTCTGTGTACCGTTTCTACCTGTGCACAGCTTCACCACCAAAAAGGGACTGCACATCTGTGCCAATCCCGAGGACGACTGGGTTCGGAGATACATCAAGCTCCTGGACCAGAACTCCTGAGGGGTCCAGCAGAAACCAGTGGAAGGTGTGGGTACACTGGGAACATCTCTGAAACCCCAGATATCCTTTCTTCTCTCGGTCCCTTCCCTCCCCGCTAACCGCATGCTGAAATCTTTCTTCACTTTAACTTAGGCTACTTAAACATTGTAATTCACTTTACCCACTTCAGGTTTTCTCCCAGCATACAGTAAGTAGTTGTCTCCTGCTTAAGTAATAAGGAACAACTGTGCTCCTCTCTCTAGGTAGACTTCAGACCAAATCCATCCGCAGATGCTTACTGAGTCTTTATGAGCCTCTGATTCTGTTAAAAATGTCAGAAAAATAAAGATTCTTTTTGTTTTTTTGAAGTAAACCTTGGACTTCTGGCTACCCTTTCGTTTCCATTTTCCTGACAAATCACGTTCATTGGTTGAAAGGAATGAGAGGGAACGCCTGGGGCATCAAAGTAGGAAGGGAGGGCAAGAGAGAGGATGACTGTCATTCCAATGACACCAGGCTTTACACTGGGGACACATTCGTCACAGGCTGAAAAAGAAACAAAGCATTCAAAGTAAACACAAATTTATGTACACCAGAGAAATCTACCTCTTGAATGAACGCCAAAGCAAGGCATTCTTTCATGTGTATTTATGTATGTTCTAAAGTTAAGGTTTCAGCGAAGAACGTAGTTTTGGAGGACTCACTACGAACCACAGTCTATACTAAGAGATTTGCATGTATTGTCTAGCCTTTAAACTATCATTGTGTCCTATAGATTCTGATTGTCCTCATTTGCCATTTGAGGAGGCAGAGTTTCAGAGCATTTAAGAAACTGGCTTGGGATTAGACAGCTAATAATATTGGATTAAATTTACAGACCAGAGCAAGTCCCACATTCTTTAATCAAGGAAAGCATCGCTCACATTACCCATGTTCCACATGAAACAGATTTATCAGGAATGCACAATTCCCTGAGAATAGTCTCCTCTAAGCAAGCCAGAACCAACCTCTAAAGGAATGGCAAGATGACTCAGGCCTTCACTAACTCCCAGCACAGGACTTGATCCACAGGGAATCCATTCCTCCTTGACTAGCCAACCTGACAAAGTCTCTGTACTCAGCCATTCATCTCCAATTACTTTCTCCCCTTCACCAGTAGGCTGGCAGTGTGTCTGCCATCTGTGTAGAAATTCCAACTTGGGGCCTGGCGCGGTGGCTCACACCTGTAATCCTAGCACTCTGAGAGGCTGAGGCAGGCAGATCACCTAAGCTCACGAGTTAAAGACCAGCCTAAACTACAGCAAGATCCTGCCTCTAAAAATAGCTGGGCACTGTGGCAGGCACCTGTAGTCCCAGCTACTTGGGAGGCTGGGGCCAGAGAATCACTTGAGCCCAGGAGCCTAAGATTGCTGTGAGCTATGATGCCATAGCACTCTACCAGGGGCAACAAAGTGAGACTCTGTCTCAAAAAAAAGAAAAAAAGAAATTCCTACTTGGGAGTGAATAGAAAGTCTTCCCTCCTTGCAGACAAATTATTATATGCGACTCTTTTTCCAAAATAAATCCCCCCTCTTAGGAGTGTCAGAAGTTTATACTAGGGTCAATCATTCTCACCTTCCCACACCTAATCATTGCTTAGGGAGACTGAAGGCACAGAGAGGCCAAGGGTAGGGAAGATGGAGCCTGTCCTACTATCTCCAACCACTATTCACCCTGCAACATGTATCTGCCCCCAATTGGCGACTATAGCTTTAGAATAATTGCAACATGAAAACGTCTTGTGTTACCATACAGAGAATTTCAGGAAGTCAGAAGGCAATTACATTGCCAAATGCTCATTTGTTGATGGAGTTTTAACTCCAGAATGGTAAGGAATCCAGAATAGCTCTCCTCCATTCCCCACGATTCGGGTGATGGGGTGAAATATGATTGACAGAAGAGTTTCATCCTTCATATGTACGTAACAAACACATGAAGAGAAGTAAAACACATATGAAACACTTATGGATACTAAGCAATATTTTCACATTTCAAAGAAATTAAAATGTTCTCTTTCCCCATAATCCTTCTATACCACTATGAGAAAGGAAAATAAATTTCATGTGGACCAGGTTAGCTAGCCCTTTAGAATAAAAATGGCAAGTAATCGAGGAGCTTTGTCTATACCAGTGATTTCAACCAGCGTGCTGTGACAGGATCTTAGGCGTGCTGCAAAACATCTTAAAGATCATTAATTGAAAACAAGATCATCAACTAAATTATTTTCAAAAGAGTTCGAAGCACAGTATTTTCTTTTTTTCACTTTTCTTTGGTCAACATAATTTAAGCATGCCTTGGAAGTTCAACTACAGGTTCAAGTGTGCCGTGAGATATAAAATGGTTGAAAAACACCGGTCTGTACTAACTAGGATGGGTACAAGGGGAGTGAAAGAACAAAAATGCCATCGCAGTAAGACTGCTGCTCTGGGTCATGCCAAACCAATTTGGATAAAACTGAAGAAAGCTAAGTAAGCAGACCAAACTTTTTTTTTTTTTCACAAAACCTTCATAAAAATGTCAGAAAATTAAAAAGTAGTGAGGAATTATAAGTTTGAGTTTCCCCCCAAAGAACAGACACCCACAGATGTGATCCTGGCACTATAGGCCTCTTCTAAACTAGAAATGTTTGCAGGTCAGAAGAGGTGACTGCAAGAGTGAGCTGAACTTTCCCCAGGGATGGCAGCAGCGGCAGGGGTGCACATTAGCTGCCCGTGAGCCCCACACAAGTGCTGGGATTCTGCACTATTTCCTCACGACACAGGGGCAAGGAGAGGCAGCAGTCACAAAAGTGACTTCCAGGGTTTGGATGTTACAATGGTGCCAGTGGCAGAACCTAGGGTCACAAGCCAGTCATCCCTTCTCTCTGGAGCGGCACAGATGCACAACCTCCAGGCACGGCTCTGTCATTCCAGAAGCCTCCTGCAGCCCTCCCACCACTCTAGTTGCAGTATCTTCAGGGAAACTGTGGAGCCAGCAAGTCCCTCCTCTGTCCCTTTCCCAAGTTTGGGCACCTTCCCTAATTGCCTCTGGTCCTGCTGAGCAGGTGGTCCCACCATCAGTCTTCTTCACTTCACTCCTGCCTCCTCTCCCTGGATTCCCAGTGCTCTCACTCAGACAATCAATCCAAAGATACATATCTATTCACCTAAAAATACATCTTCCTCTGCCAGGTCAGTGAGGGAATTTTTCTCCAAGTTGTGCTCACTCAGGGATGAGAAGGAGGGTGGTGAGGCCACTATGTTTCCTTGATTGCCGTTATCCAAACCATGAGGAGGGTGGGCTTAGGTCTAATTGCTCCCTACACAAAGGGCTAAATATTGAAACAACAAGAGTTGCCAAGGAAGAAAGGGATTTTTAAGACAAAAGACATCTTGATGGGAGAAGGGGAGAAGCTGTCTCAAATCCATCTCTCCTGTGTTTCCCATTGAAGGCAGTATCCCAGCATCCCCCATCCATTGCCCTTAAACCTTTCCTGAATCTTCATAAGGTTTATTTCCTGCCCTGTGGAGCACACGTGTCTAATGAAGGTCTCTAACATGCAGCCACCCTGGTCCTGTCTATCCTGACTGACCAGCCTGACATTGCCAATGTAATGCAGCAATGATGCCCAGAAAATTCAGATCTCTTTAGACCATAGCATGAAAGAAAGTGAGAGGAGTCAACATAGTCCATAGGGAAACTATAAATCAATATTTTCCATTCATGTCAATGGGAACCTTTTCTGATCTTCTTTCTCCATTGTTATGAAACAAAATGCATTTGCAAAATCAGTAGCTACAGACGATGTACCTGTCTGGCTGGCATATATTACAGGGTTTATAGAAGCATCAATCAACACACTATCTAGTTGAGCTTGCAGGATCCTATAATCATTCTCCAGGATCCATTCAGTTTCTGCAAAGGACAGTCTTGTAAATTAAACAGGATAATAACCGTCATCCTTGCATCCTTTGTTTTTAAGGGTGACATTTGTCTCCACCAACCCTTCCCTAGACTGCAATATTGCTTTCAATTTATGTATCTTGCTGGGTAAAGGGAATAGTTTCAGAGATTTCTACTTTACCTTCCCTATGAAGCCCAAAGACCCATTGGAGGGAATTATTCCAGCTACCAAGTATTTTGATCCTAATTATACAACCAACGACCAGAGAAATGACCGTTGAGTAGGCCTGCAGACCAGATTTCAGCTAGGATTCTATTTGTTGCCTAGAAACCATATACCTCCATATGGGAAGGGGGCATGATGAGTTTTTAGGCCTCCATGTCTCAGTGTCAGCTCATCCCCTGTGTCTAATATCGCTCAAGATATGAGAGTAGTCCTGTCTCCATACTGTACGAGCCAACAAGTAAGGTCCCTTTGGGGAAGGGGGAGTGCATCATTGCAGTACTTACATGCCATGGTATTTGTAGGACCCTTCCTCATAAGGACATGGCCACCTCTTCATTCAACAAGTTCTGAAAACATCTCAGGTGCAAGGATTAGGCAAGGGATCATGACTTGTTACTGGGGTGATGTCCCTCAGCACCCCATCCATTCTTGCTCTATTTTGATCGCATATATTAAGCTGTACCTTCACTGCCTGTGCTGCTATTTTGATTCTACGGATGGTACAGTGGTGCTAGAGGCATCCCCTACCTCTCTCTGAGTGTCATTCCAACTTTGTTGGCTATTACAATATTAGAATCCCTTGGCTCCTGGTGGTTAAATGTTACCACCTGGCCTCTACTGCTTCAGGGACAGAGGGTATCATCCCCATTGCTATCAATGGGCCAAGTTTTGAGACAGCTACTGCTACCACAGCCCTTGCCTGTAGGAGAGCTATCACCGACCCTAGAGAAGATGGTGCCTCTCTTGTTGGTGAAGGGGCACCAGCATGTTCCCATGAAATGTACTGGTGAGTCTTCTGGCCTCACATAATATATCCATTCCAGCCTCCATGCCCACCTCCATGAACCTCTTAATCCCTTTCTTCTCCCTCTGTCCTAGAAATTCAGCATTTTAACTTCACTCAGCATGAACCATGGCCTCCTCCAGGCCTCTAGAGCTTTCCTGGCAACAAATTTGTACTAGTCTTGCTTAAAGTCATACTCCACGTTCAGAAAGGGAACTACAAAGTCATTCTTATCAAAGTCACCCTCAAAATCCAAACCCAAGGGTATTCCCCCAGATTGGCAGGCACATGCTTGCTAAATTTTGCTACTTCGTTGGAGTATAGTGCCTTTTCTCTCTTATCAATAATACTGTTTATTGACACAAGAAGATTGTGTCACAAAAAGGTATGGAAAATATGAATGGTCCTATTTCTACTAAGGAATTAAATCAGTGATTAAAAACCTTCGCAAAATCTATCTTTATGTCCAGATGGTTTCCTAAACAAGTTCTACTAAATGTTGATGGAAAAAAATAATGGAGGAAGGAAAATCATTTTCACAAATAGTGCTTGATCAAATGGACACCCACAGACCAAAAAAATCAATCTCAACCGAAATTTCACACCTTATACAAAAATTGACTCAAAATGGATCATGGACTTAATTAAGTACATGATGTGAGACTATAACACTTTTAGAAAAAAATAGGAGAAAATCTTTGGAACCTAAGGCTAGGCAAAAAGTTTCTCAGATTTGACACCAAAGGAAAGATACAGAAAAGAAAACATTAATAAATTGGACTTCATTAAAATTTAAAAGTATTGCTCTTCAAAAGAACCTGTCAAGAGGATGAAGAGACAAGCTACAGACTTGCAGAAATAATTGCAAACCACACATTCAACAAAGGATTTGTATGTAGAATATATAAAACTCAAAAGTAAACAAACACAATCCAATTATAAAATGAGCAGAAGACACAAACAGATCTTTCACTGGAGGATACACAGATGGCAAATAAGCAGTGATATTTTGATCATGTGTGTGTTTTTAATCCTTATTTTGAGAGAAACATACTGAAACATTATGGTAGGCAGAATACCCTTCCCCCTGAAAGAACAAGACCGACATCATCTTAAGCTTAAGTTTCAGTTTCCCCAAAGTTAAGTTTCAGGTTCTCAGAAGTCAGGACACAGGCCCATGATGCCACCTCAGTGGCCCCTACCAATCAGAAACGTGCACAACCTCACGTAGAGGTCACTCCCTTCCCCTCGCCCATAAAAGCCACCTTCCCCTTAGAACAGGACCTTCAGCCTGATCTCACTGCGCCAAGATACTAGAGGCCCAGGCTCACGAGCTTGAATAAACTCTCCTGCTTTTGCATCGGACCCTGGCTCCTTGGTGGTTCTTGGGGACATAGTGATCTCAGCACAACATTTGGGGCTCGTCAGGGATCCCCAAAACCCTATGGACCCCCTCCGGGAGAGTTTGGTAAGTGTCTGAGGTGCCTATGTCCTGTGTTCTGCCGGTTGAGAGTATGGTGCTGGTGTAGGGTCAAGGTGGACATGCTGGGGACCAACCAGTAGGGAGAAGTGGGAGACGTCCCCCCTCCCCAGGCAGATTGGGATGTGGAATCTCCAATCAACGTTGAGGGGCGCAGAGTCCCCACTCCCCAGGCAGATTGGGATGTGGAATCCCCAATCAGTGTTGAGGGGCACAGAGAAGCAATCCCCTTGGTGATTTTGACAGACAGTGTGGATTGCTCCCACTGGGCCCCTGATCGGCTGTCATCCTGGTTTCGGTTTCATTTTTGTACTCAGTCTTTTTGGTTTCAATTCATCTGTGTTTTGTGTTTTGTGAGCCTTGTTCTGTGTTTGTGGTTTTAGGGTGTGGGCAACATGGGTCAGACACACACGCCACCTTTAAATCTAACATTAGCTGATTTCCAAGATTTCAAGGGAGGAGCCGGGCAGTACGGGTTCCATGTAAAGAAAGCTAAACTTGAAATCTTTTGCAGGAACAAGTGGCTGACTTTTAATGTTGGCTGGCCACCAGAGGGCACCCTCCATTTTCCGATTATTCTCCAGGTTAAAGATGTTATTTACAGGTCTTGGACAGGACAACCAGATCAAGTCCCATACATCACTGTATGGCAAGACCTCGTGGAGAACCCACCAGACTGGTTAAAGACCATGCTGCCTCCGGGTCCCAGTGACCAATAAGAAATAATGGCCTTAAAAGAAAAACCCTCATACTCCAAGCAACCCACTGCCCCTACCCCCTTATACCCCGTTTTGCAGTGGGGCATGGATCCAGAAACCCTTTTTCCACCTCCATACCAGAACCCCCCCGCTCCTCACCCACAGGGGCCAGAAAATGAAGCTGTCCCTTTAAAAGAAAACCCTGTTAAAAACCGGCCCCACACCTGCTGGAGGGTGCAGCAAGAACAGCCTCATGTTACCGCCAATTCTATGGCCCTCCCCCTTTGAGCAGTTGGGCCTTCTGATGACGAAGGGAAACACCTCTGCATTACTGGCCTTTTGCCACCAGTGATCTCTACAACTGGAAAATGCAGAACCTCCCTTTCTCCAAGAAGCCCTCTGCACTTGTTAACCTTTTAGACTCCATTCTCTTTACCCACCAGCCTACCTGGGATGATTTCTAGCAACTCCTGCAGGTCCTGTTCACAATTGAGGAGTGGAGGTGAATTTTAGCAGAAACAAGAAAGTCCATCCCCGGAGAAGACGGGACCCCTACCCTTAACCAGGCTTTGATTGATGCAGCTTTCCCCCTAACCTGACCCACTTGGGATTTTAACATGGCTGAAGGTAAAGAGAGGCTCCAGATTTACTGCCAGACTCTGATGAGAGGACTTAGAAAAGCTGCTTGGAAACCAACTAACTTAGCAAAGGTATACAATGTAGTTCAGGAGAAGACAGAGATGCTGGCAGCATTCTTAGAGCCCATTATGAAGATATTTCGCACTTATACACCTATGGATCCAGAGGCGGATGATAGTAAACCCACTGTAATTATGGCTTTTGTTAATCAGTCTGCTCCCAGTAATCTGGTGGAAAGTCCAGAGAATAAACGGGCTAGGTAAACAATCCCTTCAGGATCTGTTGGAAATTGCAGAAAAAGTGTACAACAGCAGAGAAACTCCAGTTACGCACAGCTAGGAAGCAGACCCAAGACCTGGCAAGAATTTTGCTGGCCACCACAGCAGGAACTCTGGAGAATAAAGCTCAACACCTGAACTACCTTGCTAAAGATAAGGAGATAGTCCCCTGGGCAGGCCCACCAGCTGGTAAATAGGCCCCATCTCCGCAAAGACCAATATGCGTACTGCAAAGAGAACAGGCACTGGGCCCATGAGTGTCCTAAGAAGAGGGGCCTAGAGCAGAAAGACTGGGTCCCTGTATTAGAACTTGAAGAACTAAGTGATTAGAGGGGTCAGGGCTCAAAACCCCTCCCCAAGCCCCAGGTAACTTTAAAAGTGAAGGGGACCCCGGTTGACTTCCTTGTCGATACTGGGACCCAACATTCAGTTCTGATCAAAGACAATGGGGCCCTAGATGCCCAGAAGTCTTGGGTGCAGAGCGCCATTAGTATGAAACAGTATTCATGGACTACTCAAAGAACTGTGGACCTAGACATGGGCCGGGTATCCCATGAGTTCATGATTATCCCCGACTGCCTTTATCCTCTCTTGGGGCATGACCTCCTTACCAAGATAGGAGCACAGATCACTTTTAAGAAAAACAGGCCCCAGGTGACTGATCAATAAGGGCACCCAATCCAGGTATTGACCATCTGCTTAGAAAATAAATATCAGCTACATCAGCCTCCTCAACCAGCCCCCTCACCCAAAGACATGACAGAGTGGCTCTGCCAATTCCCTATGGCATGAGCTGAGACCAGAGAAATCAGGCTAGCCTCGCATCAGCCTCCCATTCTAGTAGAACTAAAACCAATGGCCTAGCCTGCCCGGGTGCGGCAATATCCTATATCTCAGGAGGCATGGAATAGTATACTGCCCCATATCTGGAGGCTTAAAGAGGCTGGAATTTTAGTCCCTTGCCAGTCAGCCTGGAATACCCCACTGTTGCCAGTCAAGAAGCCTTTAAAGAATGATTACTGGCCTGTCTAGGACCTGAGAGAATTCAACAAAAGAGTAATAGATATCCACCCCACTGTGCCTAACCCGTACACCCTTCTGAGCTCACTGACTCCAACTCAGGCGTGGTATATGGTATTAGATTTTAAGGATGCTTTTTTCAGCCTCCTGCTAGCTCCAGAGTCATCCCCTGTTTGCCTTCAAGTGAAGTGACCCCAAATGTGGCATCCATGGGCAGCTCACCTGGACCCGTCTACCACAAGGGTTCAAAAACTCTCCCACCATCTTTGATGAGGCATTGCATGAAGACCTTGGTGATTTCCATAAGACAAACCCTGATCTGATCCTATTGCAGTATGTAGATGACATCTTGTTGGCAACAGACTCAGAATCCAAGTGTGTCCAAGGAACACAAAACCTACTGGCCACTCTCGGCTCCCTCAGCTACTGAGCCTCAGCAAAGAAGGCTCAGCTCTGTCAACAAACTGTAAGTTACCTGGGATATGTACTCAAGGGAGGTCAGCAGTGGCTAACTCAGGCCAGAAAAGAAATGGTACTGAAAATCCCAGTGCCTACGTCACCCTGGGCAGTTAGAGAGTTCCTAGGCTCAGCGGGCCTTTGCCGGCTCGGAATTTCAGGCTTTGCTGAAATGGTCAAACCTCTGTATGAGACTGCTAAAGACACTCAACCTTTCTGGTGGACAGAGGAACAAAGTAAGGCTTTCCATGCCTTAAAGAAGGCCCTACTGTCCGCCACTGCTTTAGGCCTTCCTGATATTACCAGGCCCTTTCACCTGTACATTGATGAACACAAAGGAGTAGCAAAGGGGATGTTGACTCAGACTCTAGGGCCATGGAACCGGCCAGTAGCTTATCTGTTAAAAAAAACTAGATCCTGTAGCAGTGGGGTGGCCTCCGTGCCTGCGGATTATAACTGCTGCTGCCCTTATCACCAAAGATGCAGACAAACTCACTCTAGGACAAGAGCTAATAATTACAACTCCCCATGCCATAGAGGGGGTGTTGAAGCAGCACCCGGACCAGTGAATGAGCAATGCCCGACTCACTCATTACCAGAGTCTGCTGCTCAACCCTCCTCAGATCCAGTTTGTGCCTAAGGCAATGCTCAACTCAGCCACCCTCCTGCCAGACCCAGACCCAGCTTCACGACTGCTCCAAGATCCTGGCACAAGTACACAGCACCTGCCACAACCTGAAAGATCAACCTTTGCTTGATGCAGAGGTGACCTGGTACACCAATGGCAGCAGTTACATCAAAGATGGCAACAGGTATGCTGGGGCAGCAGTAGTGACTGAGACTGAAGTAGTATGGGCTGATACCCTCCCAGCCAGCACCTCCGCCCAGAAGACTAAGTTGATAGCCCTCACAAAGACCCTCATCTTAAGAAAAGGCATAAGACTCAATATATATACTGACAGCTGCTATTGCGCATGTCCATGGGGCAATTTACAGAGAACAGGGGCTGCTCACAGCTGAGAGAAAAACTGTCAAACATAAAGAAAAAATACTTGACCTTCTTATGGCCCTATGGCTCCCCCCCAAAGTGGCAGTAATCCACTGTCCTGGGCACCAGAAAGGAGATACTCCAGTGGCTAAGAAAAATAGACTAGCTGACTTGACCACCTGAAAAATGGCTGAAAACACAGCCTAGAACTTCCCCTCCACATACCAGATCTAGGATCTCTAAACTTGCCAGAAGCTCCTGATTATACCGCTGAAGACTTACAATAGATGCACCAGATCCCTATGATACATGCTCCAGAGAGGTATAATAGGTGGTGGCTCACTTGTGACAAAAAAGTTTTGCTTCCTGCAAAATTAGGACAGAAAGTCTTATAGCAAATGCACTGCTCTACACACCTGGGTTCCAGAAAGAGGAAAGACCTACTCAGGCATGCAGGTATCAAAAGACAAGGCCAAAATGCCAAAATTAATAAAATAGTTCCTTCCTGTAAGATGTGCACCCTCACCAATAGTCAACCACAACCCCAAAACCCGAGGTCACAACAATGTGAGACCAAGCCAGGTGCATACTGGAAGGTTAATTTTACCGAGGTCAAAACAGGTAAATATGGATACAAATATCTGTTGGTTTTCATAGATACTTTCTCTGGATAGATAGAAGCCTTTCCCACTAAACAGGAGACAGCACAAGTTGTACTCAAGAAACTTTTAGAAAATATAATGCCTAAATATGGACTTCCCAATAGTATAAAATCAGACAACAGGCCAGCCTTCACTTCTAAAATAATAGCTATTCTGGCTGAGGCCATGAAAACAAACTAGAAGCTACACTGTGCTTAAAGGCCTCAGAGTTCAGGACAGGTAGAGAAAATAAATTGGAACTTAAAAAGAACCCTGACAAAATTAATTTTAGAGACTGGCGGTGACTGGGTGTCTCTCCTCCCCTTTGCTTTATATGAAATAAAAAATTCCCCCTATGTCGTAGACAAGACCCCATTTGAAATTATATATGAAAAACCCCACCCCTAGTTCCCAGCTTACTGAGTCAAGCTGTAAATAACAAACATGATAGTAATTTTGCTCTTTCTTTACAATATTATCAAAAATATCAGCCAGAAGACTGAAAGAAGATCATCGCCCTGTACAACAGCGGGCCCACACCTGAACCCCACACATTCCAGCCTGGCGACTGAGTGTATGTAAAACACCACTGGCATGAGACCCTCAAACCATGGTAAAAAGGACCCTACACCATTGTCCTGATGACACCCACCACACTCAAAGTAGACAGCATTGCGTCGTGAGTCCACTACACCCATGCCCACCTAGCTGATCCATTTGCTGCCAAAGAAGACTGCACCCCAGAGTAAAAACTCCAACAAGACCCTGACAATCCATTAAAGCTCAAACTGTGACGATGCCGGGATCCTTAATGTCACTGTATGTGCACTATATATTGACTTGCTCTGCCTTATTAGCTACTCCACTTGCTGCCAGCCCCCATCTCCCTGCTTAGGTGACATGGCAGGTTATTGATGCTGCACCAGAAATCATCCTTAACCAAACCTCGGAGGGACACCCCTGAGGTAGTTGGTTCCCGAAGCTCCTAGTCAATCTTCATGACCTATTAGGAACTACCCTCTGGTACCGTCCAAGCCTTGACAGAGACTTTCTATGTCTGCCCCCTCGACAAGTGTAGGGGAGCAAGCTTGTACTTTTGTGACTCATAAAGCTGTGTCTCCACCAGACAGATATGGTGGAATCCCCCTAAACAGGAAGACCTAATTCAAGTAACATGAAAGTCTACATACCCTGACAAAAGGTGCCCCCAGAAAAATCCCAAATGTGATATAGTTAGTATTAGCTTCACTGAAAAAGGAAAATGGATGCAAGGTTGGGAAATTGACAAATGGTGGGGCATGCAGCTATTTAACTGCTATAAGTCAGACCCAGGTAATGTCTTCCTGCTTAAGGTCCTGAATACCCCAGTTATCAAAAAGCTCCCAACCGCAGTAGGACCCAACCAAGTGCTCAAGCCACCCCCTGTACCTGCTGAAAACCCCGATCCACTCTTAAACTTAATCTTCACCACCTACCAGGTCCTGAACACCTCCAGACCAGACCTCACTGAGACTTGTTGGTTATGTATGGAAGCCAGACCCCCA
>NW_003852489.1:7651794-7654036 GCF_000181295.1 Otolemur garnettii
AGCTCATCCCCAAGCTAATCTATCACTAGGAAGAAAATATATACCAGGCCTACGAGCTCCGTTCAACTGCAGGTAAAATTAATAAAATTAAAAGAGAACCGGTTACCGCAGTAACCCTAACCATGCTCAAGGAACTTGGCATAGCAGGTGCAGGCACAGGGATTTCCTCCCTAGTTCTACAAAACAAAAACTATGAGGCCTTATGTGCTGCAATTGACCTAGATATTAAAAGAATAGAAAAGTCTATCTCACACTTAAAGGAATCCCTAACTTCCCTCTCCAAAGTAGTATTGCAGAACAAAAAAGGTCTGGACTTGTCGTTTCTTCAGCAAGGTAGTCTACGTGCCACATTAAGAGAAGAATGCTGTTTTTATGTAGACCACTCAAGTGTTGTAAAAGAATCTATGGCTCTAGTCAGAGAAGGGTTACAGAAAAGAAAACTAGATCAAGAACAGTCACAAAATTGGTTTAAATCATTGTTCAACTAGTCCCCCTGGTTAACAACCTTGATCTTAGCCTTATCAGGACCCCTGATAATACTCTTGCTGTTACTCACCATAGGCCCCTGTGTCATCAACAAGCTCCCAAATTTTGTCAAAGACCGAATAGAAGCTGTGCAACTGCTAGTGCTCAAAAGCCAGTACCAACCACTGTCCCCTTCAGACCTAAAAATAAAACCCATCCAGTCCCAAAATTGAGACTCTTAGACACAAGTCAAGGGGGGAATGAAAGAACAAGACCAACGTCATCTTAAGCTTAAGTTTTGGTTTCCCCAAAGTTAAGTTTCAGGTTCTCAGAAGTCAGGACACAGACCCATGATGCCACCTCAGTGGCCCCTACCAATCAGAAAAGTGCACAACCTCACTTAGAGGTCACTCCCTTCCCCTCACCCATAAAAGCCACCCTTCCCTTAGAACGAGGCCTTCAGCTCAATCTTGTTGCACCGAGATACTGGAAGCCCAGGCTCGTGAGCTTGAATAAACTCTCCTGCTTTTGCATCAGACCCTGGCTCCCTGGTAGTTCTTGGGGACATCATGATCTGGGCACAACACCCCAATGATGTCCACATTCTAATTTCTATAACCTATAAGTAGGAAACTGCCCTAACGGATTGATGAAGGGGTATAAGGCAAAAACTAGAGGAAGGGCCGCCCACACTGTGAAGGAACAAGCTTACCTAAAACAATGATAACAATCTGTCACTGTCCCCTCGTTTGCTTGATTAATAGTTAGTCACCCCTGTCCCCTGTTTGCTTCCAGCTAGTTGCTGTAAAGATTCTTTACTTTTTCCACATAGCTGGTAATTTTAAAGATTTTTAACTTTTCTCTATAGACAACATCACCCTTTGAAAACCTAAAGGTAGTTTCTAAGATACCTGCCAGGCCCCACATTTCAGTGGACTGGCTGACCCCTCCCAGACCAGCAGCTCATATCAAGAAACCAACTTGCCTGGAATCATGTCCCAGGCAAGCTGGGCTGAAGCAAAAAAGGATGATTCCCAGACCCCTATAATGATGTCCACACCCCTGTAATTTTGCCCAAGCCTTAGCTGATTAACAAACCTAATTACCTAATCCCTTGCCTATCAAACTATCCTTAAAAATCCTGTCTCCCCACTTCTTGTGGAGGCAAATTTGAGAAATTTCTCCCATCTCCCTGCTTAGTGCTATGTGCAAAAAGGTCTTTTCTTTGCGGTAAACCCTGCTTTCTCTGGGCAACAGAGAAACCTGGGTGGGCAGCAACAAATTTGTTACACAACAAGGAGGAAGTAAGGTTGCTAATCAACTGAGTTTGAGACAGGGAGGTAGTCCTGGATTATCTGAGTGGGCCCAATGTAACCACAAGTGAAGGGGTTTTGGTGTGAAGAATGAAGAGAAGAGGCTTGACAGAGTTTGTGCCCAGGGACTGAGGAGCTTAGGGAGGAGTCCTCTGGAACAAACCTCAGGCCTGTATTTATTATCATAAAATAGGAAGAAGTAGACCAAAGCTGCTTAACAGACATTAGAACCAATAGGGAGAACATAGAGATCAGGTAGAATGTTTCTACCTTTGTTTTTGCAAAACCACAGACCTTGAGCATGACCTTGGCCTTCAGCATCAAGAGACCTTTGGAATCTAGAGAATCTTTACCATAGCCATTAGGCCTGGTACATTTTCTCTTGCAGGTCAGTTTTCTGCCCTCCTGCACGTACACAACTCACATGCCATTCTCATGACTATTTAGGTCTCTCAAGCAGAAAA
>NW_003852489.1:7654420-7666187 GCF_000181295.1 Otolemur garnettii
AAAATGGATTTTCCCCTAGAGCAGCAGTTCTCAACCTGTGGATTGTGACCACTTTGGGGGTCAAACAACCCTTTCACAGGGGTTGCCTAAGACCATCCTGTACATCAGATATTTATATTACGACTCATAACAGTAGCAAAATTACAGTTATGAAGAAGCAATGAAAATAATTTTATGTTTGGGGGGTTCACCACATGAGGAACTGTACTAAAGGGTCGCGGCATTAGAAAGGTTGAGAACCACTGCCCTAGAGCCTCCAAAAAGGAATGTTAGTCCAGCCAACAGCTTAGTTTCAGCCAAGTGAGGCCCATTTCAGACTCGGGACCTCCAGAATTGTAAGAGAATAAATTTGTGTCATTTTAAGCCATTAAGTTTGTGGCAATTTGTTACAGCAATAATGAGAAACTAGTACAAACACACACAGATAAAATGATATAGTGGTTTTAAAAGGTGGCCATAACGTCTTTGATTCTCCTCTTACTGAGGAATTTTCTGCCCTCCTGCACATACACAAGTCACATGCCTTTCTCGTAACTCTTTCGGTCTCTCAAGCAGAAAGTGAGTCTATGCTCAGGTCAGAACACCATTTTCACTATACACAAGCATTCTTATAAGGGAGGCAGGAGTGTCAATATCAGATGAATACAAGTGAAAAGAAACGAAAGTCTTTTCACATTCAAGGAAGGTTACCTATCTTTGAATCTGGACAAGCCTGGTGACTGTTTTCACCAATAAACTATATTGGAAGAGATGTGCTATGACTTCTGTGGGTAGGTCATACAAGGCCATGAGCTTCCACTTGTTCACCAGGAACACTCATCTTTGAGCCCCCAAGGCTTTCTTCTTGGAAGAGCCACATATCAACAGCTCCTACTGACAGTCCCAGCTGAGTCTGTCCTTCAAACATCCCAGCCTGGCACCAGACCTATGAATAAAGAAGCCATCTTAGAGTGGATTTTCCAACCCACATGCCAAAGGGTATTTACAACTTAGGTTGCTTGTGGCATCATCAATTCTATCACATCTGTGTGGTCAGAAAAGCTGTGAATGAACATCAGCACCTTCTGCTCCACCAGACAAAATTGTTCAGCCCTTGGTTCATAGATATATTTTTTCCTGAGAGGAGGCCTGTGGCCGTACAAACTTGTGGTCATCCACTCACCAGGGGACTTATTTTTTCAGAATGTTCTCAATTAACCAGGCAAAATACTTTCTCAGAAGTGCCCCCAATCAATGAAGAAATTAAGCTTTTCTTCCATATGCTCTGAGCCTCTGTGTTGACCAAAGGGTGCTGACAAGTGCTGAGTTAAGCAACTCATAGCGTAACAATAACACTAAGATTAAAATAATCCCCTCTCATCAGCCACTTTCCATCTTCCAGTACTACAGAGCTCTATTTTAAGAGAAGGGGCAGGCCAGGCATGGTGGCTCACACCTGTAATCCCAGCCCTTTGGGAGGCTGAGGTGGGAGGATCACTTGAGCTCAGGAGTTAGGAGACCAACCTGAGCAAGAGCAAGACCCCATCTCTACTAAGAATAGAAAAACCAGCCAGGTGTGCCTATAGCCCCAGGTACTTGGGAACCTGAAGCAGAAAGACCCCTTGAACCCAGGAGTTAGAGGTTGCTTTGAGCTAGGCTGATACCACAGCAATCTATTCCAGTGACAGAGCAAACCTCTATTTCTTATAGAAACTATTATAGAGAACCTGTCTCTACAAAAAGGTAAAATAAAAATTTAAAATCAGTCAGGCATAGTGACACATACCTGCATCCCAGCTACTGAGGAGGCTAACATGGGAGGATTACTTGAGCCCAGGAGTTCAAGGCTGCAGTGAGTTATCATAGCATTACTGCACTCCAGTCTGGGTTACAAAGTGAGACCCCCATCTCTAAAACAAACAAGCAGAAACTCCATGCCCTGATAAAGATCACCTGAGTGAAAATAGGGCATTCAAAATAGGAGTTTGAATCACCTTCATCATTTGCTTCAAAAGTCTTTCTTTCAAAAGGGTCTAGACCAGGCGTCCTCAAACTATAGCCTGTGGGCCACATGCAGCCCACCTAGGACATTTTTCCAGCCTGCCAGGTGTCTTTGCTGCCACTGCCTGTCCTGCTTAGCAGCCAACTTGTCCCAGGGCCCACAGTCCAGCCCTCCAACGGTCTGAGGGACAGTGAACTGGCGCCCTATTTAAAAAGTTTGAGGACCCCTTGTAGACTATCATATTCTAGCATATGGATTAGAGAGCGAGAGCAGGGGAAGTTAATTTCCACTTTGCAGATAAAATAACTGAGGCTAATTCACTAAGTAACCAACAAGTTCTATTTCCCATTGACATAGGTAAGTCTGGATTCCTGTCAGCTATTCTCAAGAGCCCTGTTCTATTGGTGACATATGAGATATCCCAGCTTTATTTCTCTTGTATTGTGACTTCATGGGGTAGATGAATTTACCTCCCAAAAAAGATGAGAGGAAAGGTAAGACATTTTAGCAAGCTGAGCCCCCTAGAGAGGAAGAATAAAAACCAAAGGGGAGAGATAAACACAAAGACAATGACCATTTCTAGGAAAAAAAAAACTGTTTCAGTTCCCCAAATTTAAGAAATGTTGTTTTCACTTCCTCTAGGCATAGAAAGGGGAAGTTGATTTTCTTCAGCCTCTGAATGACTCCATTTCTTACCTTGCCTTCTCCTGCAGCTGACTCCTCAGCCTCCTGCTGCTTCTTCTACCCACCTGCACTGAATATTCCTCAATGTGTAGCATGTTGTTATGAGAATTGTAGCCAGTGTTCTAAGCCAGGTGTCATGTAAGGTCCATTCCTGGGGAAAGAAATGGGGGGCCCTAGCAAGGTGAGCAGCCCCAATGAGTATAGGGTGGTAGACTGGGCACCTTCCTGGGAAATCCAGAAGTGTGGGCTCGTTGCATGTACAAAGGAGTCCCAGGGTATTTTCTGAGATAGTCCAGGGCCATCAGAAAGTCAGAAATAGCTGGACAAGTACAGCAGAGGTGGAGGAGTAACAGTAAGAGGAAAGAAGCAGTCTGCAGAGAACTCCGATGAGATACTCTGGGTAGTTGGGAGCCCTAAAGCATGGTAGCTGATTGCTGAGAAGGAGACAGACCCTGAGATGTCTAATCAGAAATAGGGAAGGAGGGACCACCATGGGCCCAGAAATTTCCCTGCTGACCTTTCACCATAGCTTGCAAACTAAAAGAGGTCATCTGGTCCATGCCAATCCCAGAGATGCCTGGATCCAAGATATTGGATAAGATAAGATATTAGGAACTTGTCCCTGACTCTGAGAATTCCAGGAAGAAAGCACTAAATCCATTAGGAGATTGGAGAGCAGAGACCTGAGCCAGAAGAATGGCACCTATAACCCTAGAAGTTACCTCTTGAATAGGTCTGAATGCCCCCCAATACTGACCAAATTATGGAAACTTTTATACTTAAATATTAATGTATTTACATGGGTTAGAGATACAGCTGAAAGATTGGGGACAGCATATAGCTTAGGCTGACATTTTGGAGGGTACGTTGACAAGAGCCCAGATTCCCAGTTTGATGGAAGTAGTTCGGATTGCATGTGAAAACCCCACACTGTACCCTAGAAGTGCATTAATGTACATAGTTACCATTCAAAAAAAAAAAAAAAACAAGAGCCCAGATTCCTGAGACCTCCCTTGCTTCATACAGTGCAGAGTTGTAAACAATCTGGGGGTTTAAATGGAACGTTAAACAATAAGACAATAAAAATAATGTTAGCCCAGAGCTAACATTCCTGAGTCCATTGGCAACAGCCAGGATTCCTGCCATCCCCAACACCACACTGCACACAGTGCAGGTTGGAAACAACCTGGAGGTTTAAACAGAATTTTTAGCAATTATAAATTAAGATCTACTGGACAGATCAAAGTATAGAATGGGACCAACAGAGAGTCAAGGAAGCTAAACCTTACCCTGTAAGCATTGTACCCATTTCTTTTGTAAATTTTTGACCTTAGGATTATATATTGTTTTTAAGATGTTCTCTTTTGCTTTTTCCTATTACTACCTTGTTCTTTACTATCATGGTAAAAAATGACTCTTATCTTTATGTTGAGTAATGATGTTAGAGTTTCTTTCTGTTATTAACTTTTTGTTCCATGCTGTGTTACATGCATACATTTTTCATGCTCAAATAAAAGACTCCCAAGGTTTTCATTCTGGGCAGCATTTCCTTGCTACTTGCTGAGCATGTGAATTGCTTGCCTCTCCAAGCCTCATTGGTTATTGCACTGAGAAGAACTGAGTGTAATAGTTTTCTTTTCATGCCACCCTCTTGCTAGGCCCTCTACAGGTAGTGAATGTTTAACTTTTTTCATCTTTATTATGTATTTCTAATTTTGCATTATGTTTTTTATTGAATGATTTCTCTAAGAAATCCCATAGTACTCAGTGATTCAAAGTGGTGTTGAATAATTGTGCTGAAACCTCTCTCTATCTTTTGGACCAAATGCATCAACCACAAGAACTTTGCACCATGTGATAATCTTTTTCATAATAAAGATTTTTTCATTTATTTAAAAGTAAGCCTTGGACTTCTAGAAATTTTGTTCATTGTTCTCTTGAACCTCAGGACTGCTTGGTTGGAATGACAAGGGATATTTAGGTAAATTGGAAAAGTGAGGAACAATAGAAGAAAGAGAAGCCATGCCACACAGCAATGATGCCACACCTTTTGGTGGAGATAGCATCCCAAAAAGCCAAAACTGGAATAATGTAGTAATTAATCCATAATTTACATTGCCTAAAACAAAATCAGCACTTTACATGAACAAAAGAAAAGAGACATTCCTTCTCATACATCTTTACATTTTTTTAAATAAATCAAGGTTTCTTTAGAATAATGACTCAATGTCTGTTAACACATTGCTGACCAGTCACAAGTTACTTGGTAACATAGGTAGTTTCTTCATAAAATTATCAGTCATCAATGTGTTAAGAATTTAAAACAATTTAGGAATTTTCATTCATCAGCTCATTTAGTCTTGAAAATATTGCTGTGATGCATGCACCACTGTTTTCCAGTTAATAGATGAGGAAATGGAAGTTAAGAGAGTTTAAGTTACTTCATGCCCATGTAATTAGTGGCATTGGGACTTAAACCTGGGTCTGTGTCCATCAGACCTTTGCCTCTCAAGATAGACATTCCTTGCTCCACAACAAGGGCATTCCAGTTCCAACTAACCAGATCGCCCTTTTGGGTGAGCAAAAAGAGGATGATTCAAGTCCTTCTGCTTATTCCTGCATCTTCCCCCTGTCTTGTGCTTGTCAGGCTAAAGGTCAGGATGAAGGCAAAGTCACTCTACTCACCATCTCTCTCCCTTCTCCTTTCTCCTGCCCAGGTACACTGTAGATACATCAACAAATATGTCACCTATGTAAAATGTAACAAGATAATAAGAACTCCCTCCTTCCATGGTAGCAACTCAATCTCTATGAACTTTTCCCTGAAGTTCTCTCACTTGCCTTTATGGGAGCAGCAGAGCTGTGCCGCTCCCTGCCCTGAACTGTGATTCTCTCCTTGGTCCATTATCCTACTTCTAGAGACTGAAGGACTGAGGAGAGACACAGAACTAGTCTTTCCATCTCCAGAGAACATTATTCCTGGATGTGGCATTGGTTATGGTCTTTTTAAGAATAAGATGATAGCTTTTTGCAACAGGATAAATCTCATTCAACATCTTGTAAAATTTTCAGGAAAACATAAAGCAGTGAAATTGTCTAACACTGAAAAATAAAAGACAACAATTATTCATCAAATTACTGCAGAACTCTGCAACTTAGATAAGAAATGTAAATCTACTTCTCTAATTTTAGAAAAGATACGTGCAACTTATATGAGTTAATAACCTTCATATATCAAGCACAAATTAATAAAAAGTTGCGTACCTTAATGTATGGAACATTACAACTTTACTGTCTAAAGTAAATTTGAAGTGATGGAAGTGTCCTAAACTTTATAAATTTTTATTGGTGGTGGTAGTTATGTGACTTTATACATTTGTTTGTCAAAACTCATCAAATTGTATGCATAAAAATGATCAATTGCATTGCACTTAAATTATACTTCAATAGATCTGACTCTGCCTCCCCATACACATAAAATTAGAGAGCCGTGGGCCAGGCATGGTGGCTCACGCCTGTAATCTCAACACTCTGGGAGGTCAAGGTGGGCAGATGGCCTAAGATCACAAGTTCAAGACCAGCCTGAGCCAGAGTGGGACCCCATCTCTAAAAATAGCCAGGCATTGTGGCAGGTGCCTATAATCCCAGCTACTCAGGAGGCTGAGGCAAGAGAATCACTTGAGCTCAGGAGTCTGAGGTTGCTGTGAAGTGTGATGCCACAGCATTCTACCAGGGGCATTCTACCAGGGCAACAAAGTGAAACTCTGTCTCAAAATAAAAAAAAAAAAAATCAGAGAACTGCAGATTGAATGGGGAAAAAAGCAAAATGAACTAAATTCCAAAAAGTGATCCACTGAACTTTAATTTTTAATAGCTATGGCTGGGTTAGCACAATAGATTAGAATTCCAACAAGAAGCAAGACTGCACCCGTCTGCCAGCTCTTTCCTAGAGGTGTTTACCAAGAGTACAGTTAGCATAATATAGGCTGGGGGCAAAAGAGTTAAGAGAGAATCCCCAGAGATGTGTGGGGCTGCCACTAAGTTTAAAGCAACTACATTCCAATGGCAAGGGAATGGGATAACAGAAAAAAGTTCATCCAAGGTTCTCCAAATTTTCAGCTACCAAAGGTAGAGTGTATGGAAGGAAATACATGAATCCATCCAAGGCACTCTAGGCTATTGAAGGTAGGGTGTAAGAAGGCTGGGAAGAACCATTCTGGAACACTTAGAGCTTTCAGCTTCTGAAGTCCAGTGCAGAGCTTAGAGAAACTCCTCTGGGGGCATTACTGATCTTCAAAAATTGTAAGGCACTGTTTTCTAAAATCTATGGTTAAACTAAAGAGGCAAACAGAAATATTTTGAGTTACAGATAGCTGAGAACAGAGCTATAAAGATAAGAGAAGTTACCAGTGACCCAGATGGGGAAAGAGATTACAAACTTAAAAAAAAGAAAACACACACTTTGGGAAGCTGACGAAGCTGACAGCACAAAGGAATCTAGAAACTCTTTTTTTTTGAGACAGAGTCTCAAGCTGGCACCCTGGGTGAGTGCAGTGGTGTCACAGCTCACAGCAACCTCCAACTCTTGGGCTTAAGTGATTCTCTTGCATCAGCCTCCCAAGTAGCTGGGATTATAGGTGCCCACCACAATGCCTGGCTAGTTTTTGGTTGTAGTTGTCATTGTTGTTTGGCAAGCCAGGGCTGGATTTGAACCCGCCAGCTCCCATGTATGTGGCTGGCGCCTTAGCCTCTTAAACTACAGGCACCGAGCCAAATCTAGAAAATCTTGCAAATGCTCATATCCCAATCTCTGCTGAAGGGAAAGTCAATCTTACCCTCAAAACATTTAAAGCCAGTGAAAACTGAAGCCAAATCTGCAACAAAGCCCAGGTACAACTCAAATACAGATCAGACTGCATCAGTGTCATGTTTTAGCAGCCTGAAGGAAGAGGCATGCTTATTTTGGATGTATTATTTGTGTTGGTCCTGGTTGTTCTTCTATACAAAATGTTCAGAAATTATGGGACATATAAACCAAGAAAATGTGAACTGTGATCAGGAGAAGAAATAGTCAATACAAGCTTAACTACAGATGGCCTGGATATTGAAATGATCATATGGGAACTTTTCAAAAATTACGATAAAAATGATTAAAGAAAGGGTGATTTAGTTTGAGTAAAGAGATGAGAATTTCATCAGAGACATTGAAAGCTTTCAAAAGAACTGAAAAATTTTTGGTTTTTTTTGTTTTTTTTTTTAAGAACTGAAAAATTAATACTACAAATAAAAATATGATCTTATACATGATACACACATTATCTTTGATTTGTCGGGAGAAATCAGGCAGCTGACACTCTCTTCGTCCACATCAAGGAGGGAGAGTGAAGTCCCCGTGGGGAGGAATCCATGATCTTTTGTTCCTTGCTTCCCCTGATGTGACTGACAAGTGTTCCTGTCACGTCTACCCGCCTGCAGCAGCCCAGGGTCCCCCAGGAGCACACGCCCCGCCCCACCCCAATCACTACCCACAATCTCACGTGGATGAGGTGGTGGTAGGATGGGGGCCAGCTGTGGAAGGCCAGACCCAAAGCACCCGGACAGTGGACCTCGTCTGCGGTGTCTCAGTGTCTGTGCAGCTGCCTGTTCTTGTGACTCTCCTTCAGGGAACCAATGCCACTCCCCTACCCCCACCATCTTTGTCTTTGCTGTTCCCTCACTTCTGGCAAACCTCCCCTGCTCTGTGCAAGTCCTTCCTAACACAGAGACCCAGCTGAAAGGACACCGTCCCATGTGGGCTCTCCCAACCATCAAAGGGGGCAACGCCCCAGAGCCTCAGACGCTGTCCATCCCCCTACCTGGTTTACTCCCTTCCTGACCTCTCATTCAATCTTCCTACTTTACCAGACTCCCCCACTGGCAGCTGAGCACCAGAACAGCAAGGACCTTGCCTTCCTTGTCAGCCTCTATGTCACCAGGGCCTACAAACTACCTGGCACAAAGTAGGAGCTCAATAAACCCAGCCCTGAGGATGGCCTTGACTTGCACACTGAAGGAAGATTCCACTTACTTAAATTGTTTGTGCCACACATTCCTCTGAGTGACCACGTGAACCTTTAAACATTTAATTTAATGACTCAAAAGTTCTCATAGCTTGTAAGTGCAGATTCCAGGACTAAAAATAATGATTAGGTTAAAAGCTCCTGCTTGCTCTATTGTGTTGGAATAAGTTTAAAAAAAAAAATTGAGCAGGGCAACACATTCTTTGCAAACAAACTTGACTTGGAATGCCACTATATAAAACCGATGAATACATAGGTGCTTCCATCAAAACCACAATGAGATATCACCTCACACCCGTTAGGATGGCCACAATCAAAAAAACAGAAAATAACAAGTGCTATTAAGGATGAGGAAAAGTTGGAGCCCTGTGCACTGTTGGTGAGAATGTGAAATGGTGCAGACCGTATGAAAAATAATATAGCCTTTTCTCAAAAAATTCAACATAGAATTGCTGTATAACTTAGCAATTTCACTTCTGGCTATATAACCAAAAGAATTGAAAATAGGGTCTTGAAGTGATTTTTTTTTTTTTTTAAACAGAGTCTCACTTTGTCACTCTCAGTAGAGTCACAGCTCACAGCAACCTCCAACTCCTGGGCTTAGGCGATTCTCTTGCCTTAGCCTCCAGAGTAGCTGGGACTCCAGGCACCTGTCACAACGTCCAGCTATTTTTTTGTTGCAGTTTGGCTGAGGCCGGGTTCAAACCCGCCACCCTTGGTATATGGAGCCAGCGCCCTACCCACTGAGCCACAGGCGCTGCCCAATCTTGAAGAGATTTTTATACCTTCATGTCCAGAGCAGCATTATTCACAATAGCCAAGAGGTAGAAGCCACCCAAGTGCCCACGGATAGCAGAAAAAATAAAATGTGGTATATATACAAAATAGAGTGTTTATTCAGTCTTAAGGAGAAAGGTAATCACTCTACGATGCGAATGAACTTTGGAGATGTGACACTATGTAAAAGAAACCTGTCAAAAAGACAATAGGAGATACTGAAAGTTGTCAAAGTCATGGAAACAAAGCAGAGTGATGGTGGCCTGGGACTGGAAGGAGGAGGAAATCAGAAGTTACTTTTTAATGGACACAGAATTTCAGTTTTTGCAAGTTGAAAAGAGTTTCAGAGATGGTAGTAATGGCTGCACAATATAAATACATTTAGTGCCACTGTACATGTGAAATGATCGAGAGGGGGAAGTTTTGTGTTACCCATGTTTTAGCATAATAAAAATATATTTTTTTAACCAGGTGCTTAATCTGAATTTGGTAGAGGTAGATGTAAGGCAACCACTTCTGCCCGACTTCTCGTGGGGTGACTGGCTCACTCCTCTTAATTCTCCAAGTCTCACATCCCCAGAAACCCCTGGTCCCAGGCAATCCAGGATGGTTGGTCTCCCCACCACCCAGTACCAAAGCTTTGTGGTGTCCCTGTGCAGGGACCCTGTGGCATACATCAAATGTAACAAGATACAACAATTGTACCCTTGGGTGTTGTGTTCCCAGGCTGAGATCCTCTCAGTACACGGTAAGCCATGTCCCCCAGGGGCTATGCGGGGAGATCAGCTTCAGGGAAGGGAGTGAATGACACCTGTAGACTGCCCTGGCCGCTGTGACCTTCCATGCCTCAGTTAGATGTCTTGAGCCTCAGATTCTTCATCTGTGGTGAGGGGCAAGAAGGCCTTCATCGCACAAATCATCTGGGGTAGTTTATAAATCAATATGCACAGTATTTGCCCTACTCAATATCATTTGCAGTTCTTTTTTTTTTTTTTGAGACAGAGCCTCAAGCTGTCCCCCTGGGCAGAGTGCCATGGCATTATAGCTCAGAGCAACCTCCAACTCCTGGGCTCAAGCGAGTCTCCTGCCTCCGCCTCCCAAGTAGCTGGGACCACAGGCGCCTGCCACAACGCCCAGCTATTTTTTGGTTGCAGCCGTCATTGTTGTTTGGCAGGTCCGGGCTGGGGATTCGAACCCGCCACCTTAGGTGTACATGGCTGGTGCCTTAGCCGGTTGAGCTATAGGCGCCGAGCCATCATTTGCAGTTCTAAGTGAAAGATTTAGGGATAGAGTTCTGCCAGAGTCCACAAGAAGGAGAGGAGGCCAGTCCAGGGGTGAAAGATAGGCTTTATTTTAAAGGAGCAGAATGGAGTGTGACCAGAAGTCAGCCCCCCTCACACAGTTTCAAGGGACTATTGTTAGTGTAGTTGGAATGTAGGAGGGGGTCATGAGAGGTGAGAGACGTCATCTTTCCTGCAGAGTGAACGATGCTATGTCCAGGACTGATTTTAGAATTACTGCCTTGCACAAAAGGTGTTACCTGGCACTTAGCTCTAGTGCCAGCCAGGACTGGAGTAGAAGATCCTGATGCTTCCCAGGAACCCAGGTCCTAAAGCATTTCAGGAGGGTGGAGAGGGGGCTGCTGTGACCATGACTTTGGTTTCTGACCTGCCTTTTTTTTTTTTTTTTTTGAGTATTTTGGCCAGGGCTGGTTTGAACCCGCCACCTCCGGCATATGGGGCCAGTCCCTTACTCCTTTGAACCACAGGTGCCACCCCTGACCTGCTTTTTATCCCTAGCTGTCCTCCCAGGATGGCTGTACCCTTCTCAGGTCAGGAGGATGTACAGGAGTATAGGAAGGTGGGGTGAGCGGGGGGCTGTAATCATGCAATTTGGTTTCTGGCCGCTTTCTTTATTTACCTGTCTCCCAAATAGCTGGACTTGGGTCAGAGTCCTGAGGATTTCTTCCCCAACTAAGGACACAGGTTCAAGAAGTGTAAGTGTCCCATCTGGGCTCACACAGCTTTCAGGAACAGAAGCAAGCCCAAGCCTCGGTTTCCTATTTCATAGCCACAGTGCTGTTCTCTAAGCACAAACCTCCCTCTTTGAGCCCTCGCTAAGGCCAGTGAGGGAGGAACCTCTCCAGAACAGGGGAGCAGGCCCACCCTGCGGCGTCCCACCCTCACATCCACTAGCATTTCCAAATGGGAATTCCTTCCCAGCATTTCTCACTGCCCGACTTCTCGTGGGGTGACTGGCTCACTCC
>NW_003852489.1:7667460-7692318 GCF_000181295.1 Otolemur garnettii
AAACCAAAGTCAGGAGGAGACAAAACATACCAATTGTCAAAAAAGGAGAGCACTTATGTGAAGCGCTGGTACCCAAACGTCCAGCATGAAGCTGCTCCTAGATACACTTTCAACAATTAGACTTTTGGGGAAAAAAAGTCTGATGTCTAGAATATTTATTACAAAACAAAGACACCTCATTGTAGCCCAATTCATAATTGCTAAGTCATGGAAGAAGCCCAAGTGCCCATCAACCCATGAATGGATTAATAAATTGTAGTATATGTATACAATGGAATATTATGCAGCCTTAAAAAAGATGGAGACTTTAGCTCTTTTACGTTTACATGGATGGAGCTGGAACATATCCTACTTAGTAAAGTATCTCAAGAATAGAAGAAAAAAATATCCAATGTACTCAATACTATTATGAAACCAATTTACAATCACACTTTCATATGAAGACTAGATCACAACTATGGTCTAGGATGGAGGAAAGAAGGAGGGGGGAGGGGGAGGTCAGATCGAGGGAGGGTGAATGGTGAGATCACATCTATGGTGCATAATGCAAGAGTACTTGTCGGATTTATTAAGTATAGAGTATAAATGTCTTAACACAATAATTAAGTAAACGAGATGAGGTTTATCTTAACCACTGTGATGTAAATGCTCCTAATTCTATATGAAATCAGCACCCCATACATGCATTAATGTATACATGATCTATGTGTTTATGATTTAATAAAAAAAACCTAGACTAAAAAAAAAAAAGACACCAACTAAAAAGGCAATCAGTGCCCTCTTTATTTTTAAATTTCATTTTTGAATGATAACTTTAAATATTTTAAATACTCAACAGTAGTATTCTTAACATTTTTAATGATTTCTATTGGTCATTCATTTTGTGTTAACGTTCCTTTCTTTTAATGTTTTCCCTTGTCACCTGCCCGTATCTGCTAAAGAACAATTGACCTGTTATTGGATACATCACCTTGTTATAACCTTCTGCTACATCACAGTAACAAACAATGCAGACTTTTACAGCAGTACAGCCCTGTCGTGGCAAAATGACTCATTGTTTACTGTCTGCTCACTCCTTAATATTTTAAACCAAGAAAATAAAGTGTTATAAAGAATGTTGACTAATTTGGGGAATTCTCCGAAACTCTGATTTCTTAATTCCCAAATCGGGAGACTATCACTGTGATCGCAGAGGGCCCGAGTGGGGAGAAGTGAAGAGGGGCTGGCGTCACTGGGGCTACGTCTTCCCACGCTCTCCTCGACAAATGAGGACGGAAGAAAGGAGTAAGTGTATGAATGACCTGCAGGTGGCCCTAGTACTTCACCAGTCAGTCACCAAATGGGGACAAATTGGAGCGTTACTGAAGGTTTTAGACTACTTTCTGCTTTGTGGAAGTTTTTACTAAATCTACAGTATTTGAGAAAAGCAGCACAAACTAAAATTCCCATTATTATTTTCTTTTCTTGTGATTTATTGCATTTCCTTTTTTTTTAATTGAATGGTAACTATGTACATTAATGCACTTCTGGGGTACAGTGTGGGGTTTTTACATACAATCTGAAATACTTCCATCAAACTGGTCAACACAGCCTTCATGTCATTTTCTCAGTTATTATTTTAAAACGTTCACATTCTACTCTTAGAAAGATTCACTTGTACCCCTGTAAGATAAACCTCAGAAGTGATCCCTCCAATTTTATTGCATTTCTTATAGGAATAGGCAGCTGTTTGATTTTTCTGATTTTTTGTTGATAGGCTCTTAAGAACTGTGCAGGAATTTGGATTCAAAAATCTCTTTGCAAAGAGAAAGAACACTTAATACATATGTGTTAACTTCATCAATTAATCCACCCGCTAATCAGTAAATCCGTCAACGATAAATTCCAGCCCAGCAGCTAGTTGTCAGTATCACCTGTGAATCACAATTTGAGGGGGGGGATCAGTTTTCAGTTTGGGCTTCACCCTAAATTTTACCTAATGGAAAATTTAATATCTGATGCATTAAGGAAGAATAAGAGCTTGTATACTTAAAGATTTTGAATTTGATACATTTAATTATTAACAGAGAAGGGAAATTTGATTCTCCTGATATTTTGATTGGATCTTTTTCTCTGGGAGGGAATCTCAGGTCAAGTTATGTAGATAGGGTGAGAAAAAGCTATGGATGAGACTAACATTAGTCTTAAAAACAAAGGGAACTGTACAGAAATATTCATTGTAACTTTATTTGTAATAGTCCCAAACTGGAAAAAATCCATATGTCCTTCAACGGGTGACCCTGGTATATCCGTGTCATGGACTACTACTCACCCCTAAAAAAGAACAAGCTATTGATACACACAACTTAGGTGGATCTCAAGGACTTAATACTGAGCGAATAAAAGCCACTATCAAAAATCACAGGTCATGTGATTCCATTTATTTATTAGTATAAAAATATGGGAGATAGTGTGATGGAGTTGTGTTCTGATTATGGTGGTGGCTGCACAAATCTATGCAAATCTATCTATAATTCTACAACATAGAAAAATACACCAAAAATAAACACATGTAAAAATTGGTAAAATTGTTTGATATTTGTTTCATTGATAACATTGTACTACTGTCAATTTCCTAGTTTTGGTGATTTTACCAAAGCCTTAGAAGATGTTATCTTTGGGGGAAGTTGGGTAAAATTTGCACAGAAACTCTCTATACTATTTTTCAATTTCTATGTGAATCTAAAGTTTAAAATAAAAAGATAAAGTAGGCTCGGTGCCCGTAGCTCAGTGGTTAGGGCGTCAGCCACATACACCAGGGCTGGCGGGTATGAACCCAGCCTGGGCCTACTAAACAATAATGACAACTATAACAAAAAATAGCCAGGCGTTGTGATGGGCGCCTGTAGTCCCAGCTACTTGGGAGGCTGAGGCAAGAGAATTGCTTAAGCCCAAGAGTTTGAGGCTGCTGTGAGCTGTGATGCCACAGCACTCTACCAAGGATGAAATAGTGAGACTCTGTCTCAAAAAAAAAAAAAATGGTCACATCGCCTGCACTCAACTTTCACAGCCGCTAGTGGAGCCTTCTCCCTCCTGTGCACAATGGCAACTCTTAAGGAAAAATTCATTGCACCAGTTGCAGAAGAAGAAGCAGCAGCCCCAAACAGTAAGATCACTATAGTGGGCGTTGGACAAGTTGGCATGCCGTGTGCTATCAGCATTCTGGGAAAGTCTCTGGCTGATGAACTTGCTCTTGTGGATGTTCTGGAAGATAAGCTTCAAGGAGAAATGATGGATCTGCAGCATGGGAGCTTATTTCTTCAGACACCTAAAACTGTGGCAGATAAAGATTACTCTGTGACTTGCCAATTCTAAGATCGTGGTGGTAACTGCAGGCATCGGTCAGAGAGAGGGGGAGAGTCATCTCAATCTGGTGCAGAGCAATGTTAACGTCTTCAAGTTCATTATTCCTCAGATGGTCAAGTACAGTCCTGATTGCATCATAATTGTGGTTTCCAATCCAGTGGACATTCTTACCTATCTTACCTGGAAACTAAGTGGATTACCCAAACACCAGGTGATTGGAAGTGGGTGCAACCTGGATTCTGCTAGATTTCGCTATCTTACGGCTGAAAAACTTGGCATTCATCCCAGCAGCTGCCACGGAAGGATTTTGGGAGAACATGGTGACTCAAGTGTGGCTGTGTGGAGTGGAGTAAATGTGGCAGGTGTTTCTCTCCAGGAATTGAATCCAGAAATGGGAACAGACAATGATAGTGGAAATTGGAAAGAAGTGCATACGATGGTGGTTGAGAGTGCCTATGAAGTCATCAAGCTAAAAGGATATACTAATTGGACAACTGGATGAAGTGTAGCTGATCTTCTTGAATCCATACTGAAAAATCTATCCAGGATTCACCCAGTATCAACAACGGTGAAGGGGATGTACGGTATTGAGAATGAAGTCTTCCTGAGCCTTCCATGTATCCTCAACACTCGGGGATTAACTAGCGTCATCAACCAGAAAGAGGTTGCTCAGCTCAAGAAAAGTGCAGATACCCTGTGGGACATCCAAAAGGACCTGAAAGACCTGTGACTACTGAACTCTAGGCTGTAGGAATTCAAAAATGACAATCTGATTAACCACGAGCCTTTAGTTTTCATCCAGGTACGTGGATCATAGTTTGCTTTTATATTCCTTAATATGTGAATTTGGGCTCACAGAATCAAAGCCCAGGCTTGATTTAATGCTTGCAAAATGAGACCTTGAACAAATAAATGAACTATCTTAAAAAAAAAAGAAATAAAAAACATTCTTTGTATTTATTTATTTATTTTGAGACAGTGTCTCTCTGTGTTGCTAGAGTGCAGTGGCATCATCATAGCTCACTACAGCCTCAAACTCCTGGGCTCAAGTTATCCTCCCACCTCAGCCTCCCAAAGCACCAGATTATAGGTGTGAGCCACTGTGCCAGGCCAATTTTTAGTTTTAAAAATTCTTATTATTTTATTTATGTTCATGGAGTACAAGTGCAATTCTGCCATGTTGATACATTGTATCATGGTGAAGTCAGGGCAAAAGATTCTTCATGCCCTGAAAAAAAATTATTTCTTTCAACACTATTGTAACTTAAACTGCTTTACGGCCTTCAAGGTCAATAGCTGGAATCACACCAAGCTATGCTTTAGTATCAGACGATTTCTAAGCATTAACTTTTTATGTGAGATTCATGAGGGTGCCCTGAGACAAGGACAGGAACAGAAATCAAGTGACAAGAGACAGAATGGGTTCCTCTTTGGGCTCCTCTGTTCTTGGAAACCCAAGGAGAGAAGCCCGAAAGGAAGGACAAAGAAGGGGCTTGA
The DNA here is from genome assembly GCF_000181295.1 of Otolemur garnettii. Classification (NCBI taxonomy): domain Eukaryota; kingdom Metazoa; phylum Chordata; class Mammalia; order Primates; family Galagidae; genus Otolemur; species Otolemur garnettii. Next base: position 7,672,303 of record NW_003852489.1, read on the forward strand.
TACATAGGAAATAAAAATCTTAAAAACAATAGCTATCATTTATTCTTCTCCATAGCTTTGGCAAGGTGCTTAACTTCTCTACGCCTTGGTTTGCCTGCCTATAAAATGGAGATAATAATACCTACTTCACAGGTCTGATTAAATTAGTTAACACACACACATGTACGCTCTTAGAATACTCTCTAGCACAGAATAAATGCTTCATTAGCTGTTAGCCATGCCAAGTACTGTGCTGGGTGCTTTACATACATCATTTCTAGCCTTCCCAACTGCTGTCCCGGGAAGAAATCATCGGTCTTTTTTTACAGGGGTGGAAATCCATTCAGATAGGTTAAATGACACAGGCAGCCAGATGAGTTAGTAACGTCCCCATGGGAGATCAGGCATGGGGCTTTGGAATTGGCATCCTGGTTTCAGATCTCAGCCCCTTAATAACTGGGTAACTCCAACAAGTTCCTTAACCTTACCAAGCCTTGTCAAGTTCATGTTGCTAATGAAACAATAACATTAACTTCTTAGACCCTAAGAGTTCTGGGAAGACTTAAATAGCATATTCCATAGACGCATCCACCAATTAGGTGAGGCAACACTTCACCTCCCTCCTCTCAGGGTCCCAGCTGAGCTCAAGAATTAAATTAATGTAGATTAATGGGAGAAAAGCACACAAATTTATTTATTGTATTTCATGCAAGTTTTATGTGACATGAGAGCCCTCATAAAGAAATTAAAATGCAAAGAAACAGTCAGTTACTTATATACTGAATTGGACAAAAAATAGTAAGTGGCAAAACGTGCTAAGGCAAAGGGGCGTGGGCTCGGGGAGTGAACTGGGTGGAGAAGTATGTAGGACCATGAGGGCTCACTGAACAAGGCTTGTTTGTACACATTTCCCTCAGCTTCAACTTCCCATCTTCCATGATAAGAATGTTACTCTCCTTTTAGTATAAGGAGAATATCTTTCGCGTGGGAAATTCATCTTCTGCTGTTAAGAAACAGAATGAAGGCTCGGTGCCTGTGGCTCAAGTGGCTAAGGCGCCAACCACGAACACCCAAGGTGGCGGGTACAAATCCAGCCCGGGCCCACCAAACAACAATGATGGCTGCAACCAAAAAATAGCCGGGCGTTGTGGTGGGCACCTGTGGTCCCAGCTACTTGGGAGGCTGAGGCAGGAAACTCGCTTGAGCCCAGGAGTTGGAGGTTACTGTGAGCTGTGATGCCAGGGCACTCTACCCAGGGATAGCTTGAGGCTCTGTCTCAAAAAAGAAATAAAAAAAAGAAACAGAAGTTTAAAATGATCCTGCACTGTTGCAGGAATCGAGGCCCAGTGGAGAGAAAGCAGAGAGGAGTCACCCAAACCCGATGATAAAAGAGGAGGAGGTTTTATTTCAGCCAGCAGGAGCCACAACAGACTAGAATCCAAAATGGCCAAGCTTCTTGATCTGTCCCTGTCCTTTTTGCTAGACTCACGAGGAGACAAAGGAATTACCATGTTACCTCTCAGATCACGTGCAGGGTTTACAGAAGTGGAAACAAGCATCAAGCGTTAGTTTCAAGGACCCAGGAAGCTGAGTTTTATAAATTCTTAAGACCCGAGTTACCATGGGAGGACCTTCTGGGTGTGTCCTTGGGCTTCTGTGAGAGGGCTTTTGTTGTGTTTTGGGGTTTTTTTTTTTCAGTTTTTGGCCGGGGCCAGGTTTGAACCTGCCACCTCTGGTATATGGGGCCGGCGCCCTTCTCCTTTGAGCCACAGGCACCACCCTGTGTTTTTTTTTTCAAGTCAGACTACATTCTCCCCAGATATCCTCTCTCAGCACCTGCAGTTGTTCTGAGTGCCTTTAATTCAAAATAGTCAATATGCCCGAGCAAACTATTTTGGAGTGACATATTCTTTTTCTTTTCTTTTTTTTTTTTTTTTTTTTGAGACAGAGTCTCACTATGTCATCCTCAGTAGAGTACAGTGGCGTCACAGCTCACAGAAACCTCAAACTCTTGGGCTTAAGCAATTCTCTTGCCTCAGCCTCCCAAGCAGCTGGGACTATAGGTGCCTGCCACAACACCTGGCTATTTTTTTGTTGTAATTGTCATCATTGCAGGAATGAGCTACAAGTTCCAAGATGGGCGTGACATTATTTTTAAGGCCTTCCAATAAAGATCCTTATTTTTTTTCTCCTACAAAAAAGGATGATGGGTTGGGTCAAGCAAGAGTGATGTTCCTGGTGGGATTGAGATGAGCAACAGGACAAAAGGCAGATCTGGGAATTTAGTGTTTTAGCTTTAGGTCTGTTTCTCATTCGAGTGAAAGGCAGCACTCCTCCATCATTGGGGACAGTTTCCTACAGAGTGGCTTAGCCTTACTGCCACCTAGTCTTTTCCAGATATAAATGAGGACACCAATAAATACTAAATCTTAGAGGATCCTCTACAGGGAGATGATACATTATTATCTACCTAACCCGTAAGGTGTGCTCCAAGCCCACCATTCTGTGAGCTTTACTTCATTCATTAGAATCAATGGGATGGAGACCGTGAGATTTCAGAGAAGTTGCAGAATTTGAAAGAGATCCTGTGTTTCCTTCCATCTCTGCAGCTGGCAACTTCACAGCTTCTCTGTCTGCTTTTCAAAATCTCTTTCAAATGCTACATCTCCGAAATCTCCCTGCCCTCCCTGCCCAAAGAGGCCCATCCCTGCCTCCTCTGATGGCCCACACACTGTGAAGCCTCATTCCACATTTTCCAGGCCCTGCTCCAGGTGCTGGAGATACTAGGGTACTCCAGCCAAGCCCAGTCCCTGCCTTCAGGACCTCACCTTCCAGGGTTGGGAGGATGGAGCTGGTCCTCAAGTGAACAAGTAAATGAGGTAATTTCTGATGATACCCAGTGCTTTGAAAAACCCTGAGCAGGCTGGGATATGTGGCTTCTTTAGGAAAGGTCAGGGAAGGCTACTCTGCAAACGTTACATTGGCCTGAGCCCTAAAACAGGAGAAGATTATCCAACCATAACACTACCCAGAGGAAGGAAGTGTCCAGGCAGGGAAACCAGTGATGCCAAAGGCCCAGGGGTTGACACAATCCTGGTGTATTCCTCCACCAAGAAGACCAGCGTGGTTGGGAGGACACAGACAATGGCGTGTGGTCTGAGGTTGTCAGCAGACTGACATGGCCTGACGTGGGATTTAGGAAACTCACTCTGACTTCGGGATGGAGAATGACAGCAAGGAGACCAATCAGGAGACCATTGCAGTGGCCCAGGTGAGAGATTGGACTAAAGCAGGAGCAGTGCAAATGGAGAAGAGGCAATAGTTACGGAGAATCTTTAGAAAGAACCAACTTACTGATGGTGCATGGTGTGAGGGCACGAGGGGGCTGCTTACTTACCTTCTGTCCCTCATTGCCTGATGGGGCAGAGACTCAAGGACATTTTGTAAATCCCCACCCCAACTGGAGTTAACCCAGGGGCAGGGCCCGTGCAGTGGGCCTCTCCCACATCCAGGCAGCCACCATATTTTGTCCAGCTCCCTGAAGGCAGAGCTGGGGGTGGGGGGCTGTCCCATAACAGGGTCCTTCTTCCCCAAATCCTGCCTGGCAGCCAAAGGAAAAGTGTGATCATAAAATTTGTCCCTCCTCTCCAGATCCTACGGTTTGGCTTTTACTCTATGGCTTTGTGGAAAGCAGAAGCAATAATCCAAGCCTGTGTTTTTTTTTTAACAAGAGAAGTATTCTACTTTTGACTGAAAGGAGGTGGTTATCTAAAGGTCGGAGAAGACCCAGCCCAGGGATGGGCTGGATGAGTCATGGATTCTGTTCTGTTCCTCTTTAAGCCTCCAGAGGCCCAGATACAGGAAGTCTGTTGGTAAAGACTAGGGCAGGTGAAGGTCTGGGTGGGAAGATAAGCTTGATAGGAAGGCAACAGGTCTGCTGGTGGTTACTGCAGGTGATGCTGGTCCAGAGCTAACCTGGCCATGCTTTAAAGGAAATGAGCCAAGGACCTGAGGGGCTTCAAAGGGGCCTCTCCATGTAGTGTAGCCCTAGAGAAGCCTACCCTGAGAACCACAGCTAAGCTTTTGGCATGAGTCTCACACTCCCCTCCCAGGAAGAGAGACAGATCCCTGGGATGGCCACAGCTCAGAGCCCTCTGTGTATATGTTACCAATTCCTTGAACAAGGACAACTTTGGGAGCAAATTATATAGAAGCTTTAGTTTTGATCTCCCTCTGTGTCTTTAATTAATTCTAAAGGCTGGTTCTTCCTCTGCCTCTGGATAAAACTCAAGACAAGACCCACGATTTTTCTAGTTGTCTGTTAATACCAATCAGTTCCTAGGAATTCCTGCCTCAGGACCTTTGCACAGACTATTCCTGTTACCTATGTTGCCCTTTTCCTCACTTTTCAACTTAGCTAACACTGCTTATTTTATAGTTTAAATGCTGCCTTCTCAGAGAGTCCCTGATATATTCTTTCTCATTGTGTTGCTTATTACTGTGTATATGCATATATGGAATTATTTCATGGTTGTGTCCAGGAGAAAATAAATGTACTATTTTTGGATTTCTATGTGGCATTCTCCGTGCTGAGCAAAATGACTGCCATGTAGACCACAGTAAATACATATTACATAGTTGGATGCATGGACAAATAGTCTATCAAGAGGCTCTCACTAATTTTTCCTTTTGCCCTGAGTTCTACTATGGCTTGGCACAGCCCTCTTTTTTTTCTTTTTTGAGACAGAGTCTCATTTTGTCATCCTTGGCAGAGTGCCGTGGTATCACAGCTCACAGCAACCTCAAACTCTTGGGCTCAAGTGATTCTCTTGCCTCAGCTTCCCCAGTAGCTGGGACTACAGGTGCCGGCCACAATGCCCTGGAATAGCAGTTTTATTGATCCTGTCTTTATTTAATATTTTATTCATTGTGAATTTAGGAGGCAGTAAGTTTTATTTTTAAAATATTTCATTAGAGTATTACTTGAGTACTGAGTCTCCTGGCGTCCTCTTCAGTTTTACACCCAAGGCTAATGCCTTACTTATCACGGCCTGCTCCCAACCTGCCCATAAGTAAGAACTCAATAAATGGTCACTATTGTGAAAATAATTATTGGTGTATCAAGAATAGCAAGGTCTTCAGAGGACAATCACAGGCTTTAGAGTCAGGCAAACTTGGATTCCAACCACTGACTTCAGCAGGTAAATAAAAGAAGCAGGGCCTGTCAACGATGGACAGGGCTGGGTACTTTCCAGGGAGGGGGCAGAGGTGGCCCCAGCGGGTAAAGAGGGGCCCAGTCTGGGGACAAGACCAAGGGGAGGAGCTCCCTGAAAGGATCACATGACTCACTGAGGCGTCTGCTGGCTCAGGTGTGTCTGGGTTCCGCAGAATAAGGAACGATCCCTCCAAAAGATGACTTGCCCTATTCCCGAAGCTTCCAGGATTCTATAAGGAAGGTAGGAACCTGAATGGAGGTTCAACTCTTAGTCCTCAGCCTCTTGTTCCTCAGCATGATCACGCAAAGGGCACTGCGCATCTGCGCCGCCTCCGCAGGGCCTGGATTCCCCACCGCGCACGGCCTAGGGGAGAACCCGGAGCAAAGGAACACACAGGGCTCATTGTTCAAACGTTATTAATTTCAAAACAATGACAGCAGAGCACAAAAAGCAGAGCAAGGCCTTGTGTGACCGCAGAGGCCACATGAACGTGACGCCAGCCCTGATCCAGAGGTCAAGGCACACCACACCCCATTCAGGGCGCTCCTACCCGCTCTCCTCCCTCTGCCGGCCCGGGAAGCTCCCCACCCCGAATCCAACCCGGCCCACTTTCTCTCCGCTGTCACATATGGTGCTGAATTCTGGTCTTTCCCAAAGCTTTGCTCGGACTCTCAGCCCTCTGGGCTCCCCTCTACCCCCCAGGGAAGCCAGGGTGCTCCAGGCCTCGGTGTGGATTCCCGGCAAGAGCGTCGGAGGAAGCACGCAGGGTGGCCCTGTGGCCATGTCAGCAACCCCAGCGGTTTCACTGGGCCTCCGATGGTCAGGATCGCGGGCCTGGAGGAGGCGAGAAGCAGAACTCTGAGCAGGAACCGAGAAGGAGTCCCGGGGCGGGGAATGGAAGATCCTTCACTTTGAGTAAACCTCAAAACCTCCTTCAAAAGGAAAACCAGGAATCATTTCTTGACTCATATCCGCAGCTAGAAAGGCAGGCACTTAATCAGGGTTCCACCCTCAGAGAACCTTCACCTCCTGAGGGAACCGCTCGCTGCTCTTCTCTTTCTTGTATTCTGAAAGTTTCTGGGGGATCCAATTCTGTCCAGGGGGGTGGATCCATAGCTATGACGAAAGAGCAGATAGTGTGTTTGGCAAGACCCCCTTTCCCCATCGAAAGAACCTAACAGCTAAATAGGCAGAGTGGGTCCCTCAGGGAAGGAGCATCTTTCCAGAAGAAAAGGGGATACTGAAAAAACAAACACATGCCGCCTACTTGACTTAAAAAAAAAAAAAAAACTCTCAGTCAAGAACTGCTCTAAAGCAGCATTTTTCAACCTCTTTTATCTCACAGCACACTTGAACCTCCAGTTAAACTTCCACTGTACACTTAAAAAAAAAAAAAAAAAAAAAGACTATACTGGGCCCAGGCACGGTAGCTCCCACTTGTAAACCTAGCACTCTGGGAGGCCAAGGTGGGTGGATTGCTTGAGTATAGGAGTTTGAGATCAGCCTGAGCAAGAGTGAGACCATATCTCTAAAAATAGCCAGGCATTGTGGCCTGCGGCTATATTCCCCGCTACTGGGGAGGCTGAGATAAGAGGATTGCTTGAGCCCAAGAGTTTGAGGTTGCTGTAAGTTACAAGGCCATGGCACTCACCAAAGTGAGACGCTGTCTCAAAAAAAAAAAATAATAATATATTTACTGTACTTAGAAATTCTTTCCAAAATAATTTAATTAGTGATCTCTAAAAATTTTCACAGCACACCAGCTGAAAATCACTGTTCTAAAGTATTGATATTGATAACCCTGCAAAATGTTACTTGCACTCTTGAGCATCTACTCTGGAGGAATGAAGACTTACTTTCCCACAAAAAAATAGCGCATGAACACTAATTGCAGCCTTACTTGTAACAGCCCCAAACTGGAAACACCCAGATGTCCTTCAATGGATAAATGATTGACCAAACCATGGTACAGCCATACACTACTCAGCAATAGGAATGAACTGTTGATAAAAAAATAAACAAAAACAAAAAACCCCCCAAAAAACCTGAATGAATCTCCAGAGAATTTAGACTGGGAGTGGGGGGTGGGAGCCACTCCAGAGCATTAGGGTGGGGACCCGTGAGTTCAGAGCACAGATAAAGATTGTTTTACATGAAGATTAAACTAAAAGGCAGTAAAAGGTTTATTTTACTTTCTCAAGAGAGAAAGAGAGAAAGCAGATGACCCAGCACTGAGAAGGCGGGGAATAGTGTCGGCAGCTGAGGAAAAGTTGCTCAGCCTTTTAAAGGGCAAAATGGCTTTTCCCCCCTTCTCTGCTTCAGACTGATTAACAGGAGTGGTGACATCTGTTTTTCTTTCTTTTTGTCTTTTCTCTGGGAGGCTGGCTTATCAGGGTCCTTGAAATGTGGTCCTGGAAGAGCTGGAGTTGAGGAGTTCACATTACTACTGTCTGCTTAGGGTTCTTTAGGATGGGGGGTAGTGTTCGTGGGAAGGCTTTATCAGAAAAAGGCAGAAAAAGAGCAGAGTGCAGTCTGACTAAGAGTCAGCTCAGCTCTTACACACAGGCTTCTTTTATCCCTTATCTGTAGAGTTGAATGTAGAAGGGGGTCCCTAGAGGGAGTCGAAGAAACTAATTTTTGCATAGGGCAAATCTAGGAGTTGCTCCCTCAATTGGCTACCAGCTGGGGCCAGAATAAAAGTTAACTGTTCTGTTGTTTCCCAGGAACACCAGCCTTGAAGCATTCCAGAGGGTGGACACAGTTTGGTTTCTGGCCTGCTTTTTCCCACCAGCTGTCTCCCAGAATGGCTGTACTCTTGCCAGGGCCATGGAGATTTCTTTCCCAGGTAAGGCTGAGAAACAAACTCTTAAAAATAACAAGTTAGGCTTTGAAGAGGCAGGTGTTTGTTCAAAACAAAATCAAGGGCAGTTGTGTTGTGAATTTCTCCTTCAAGGGGCCATTATGTGCTATGAATTTATTTCTCTTATTTTCCATTTGATAGTTTATCTTTTTTTGTTAGTTTATGAAGAAAGCTCCCTTTTGACTCGGCACCTGTAGCTCAGTGGCTAGGGCACCAACCACATACACCGGAGCTGGCGGGTTCGAACTCAGCCCAGGCCTGCCAAACAACAATGACAACTATAACCAAAAATTAGCACGGCGTTGTGGCAGACACCTGTAGTCCCAGCTACTTAGGAGGCTGAGGCAAGAGAATCACTTGAGCCCAAGAGTTGGAGGTTACTGTGAGCTGTGACAACACAGCACTCTATTGAGGGTAAAATAGTGAGACTTAGTCTCAAAAAAAAAAAAAAAAGAAAGAAAGAAAGCTATCTTTCACTAAAAAGTGATGTCCCTTTATATAACGTTTTTATAATGACAAAACTATGGAAACGGAGAACAGTTTAGTGGTTGCCAGGAATTGAGGAAGGGCTGGAGTAGGAGGAAGGTATGGCCGTGAAAGGCTACAGGAAGGGTCCTTGTGGTGAAGTAACTAGTTCACATCTTGATTGTATCAATGTCAATGTCACCTATTATATTGTACTGTAGTTTTGCAAGATCTTACCATTGGAAGAAACTGGTGTGGAGTCAAAATATAAAGATGAATCTCTAAATTAAAAATGTTTTATTTGGGAAGCAAGAATTGCAGTTGGGATCATATACACTCACTGGGTGGTCTTCAGTGTGTCCAAAGAACAAAGAGAAGGTTAGAGTTTGTCTTAAAAAGAGAAACGATATATATCACTCTTTGAGAAAGTTCATTGGTACTAGTGAAGTTTTGAGGAACTGGCAAGTTCTGCCTGGTGAGCGAAGGCAGTGGGTAAAATTAGTCTTTGAGTTGCACTGGGCTGTTTCAGTAGCTATTGGATAAAACTGGTTTCAGGTTTGAGCAGCTGGGCTTGCAGAGAGTTAAATTCTTGGAGCAATGTTCATATACCCTGAATGGGTTTCCCCCTGGCCTCTCAGCTCTGTTTCAGATGGGCATGACAAAGATGACCTAATTGAATGAGCCATTCAACTTTTTTTACTGGGTCAAGGGTACACTACATGGGATCTCTCTGTATTATTTCTTATAACAGCATGTAAATCTGTAATTATCTCAAAATAAAACATTTAATTAAAAATGCTAGTGAGTATGCTTATTTACATAAGACACACCCAAAATATGCATCAAATGTTATCATTTCCCATGCTTTTGTCTTCAATGGTGAGCTCTAGTATAAGAGAGACCTTGGTTCAAATCCCAGCTCTGGACCAGGTGCAGTGGCTCGTACCTGTAATCCTAGCACTCTGGGAGGCCAAGGCAGGTGGATTGCTTGAGCTCAGGAGTTCAAGACCAGCCTGAGCCAGAGCGGGACCCTGTCCCCTAAAAATAGCCGGGCGTTGTGGCAGGCCCCTGTAGTCCCAGCTACTCAGGAGTCTGAGACAAGAGAATCACTTGAGCCCAAGAGTTTAAAGTTGCTGTGAGCTATGATGCCACTGCACTCCATCGAGGATGACAAAGTGAGCCTCTGTCTGAAAACAAAACAAAACCAAAACAACAAATCCCAGCTCTGCCCTTCCCTAAGCTGTGAGGGCGCATAGCAGACTCTAGCAAATTACTTCACTGCTTTATGTCTCCATAGCCTTGTCTAGAGAAAGAGATAAGGATTGTGCCTATTTCACAAGACTGTAGTTAGGATTTAATGAAAAGATACTTACAAAATTATAAAACAGTAAGTAGCCCGTATCTCACTGCAACTATTTGCCAGTCCTATTTTTTGCACTTACGTCTGACTGAAGTCTTCTTCTTTTCTCTGTCCAATTTTTAAGACCCTCGTCAAATGCTATCCCTTCCATAAATTGATCTCATCATCCCAATCCAAAGGGGTTTATTCCATCCTCCTCTGAAATCCTCGTAGGACACAAAGGCTCCACAGCTCTGGATGGCAGAACCTTCTCGGTCCTCTGTCTCTACCCTAACTAGGGTAAAGTATCTTTGCTAGTATTTATATAGTGCTTCTGTGACAAGGATTTAGTTTACTTAAAACCAAAGAGCCTCTTCTTGAATTAGGAGCTATTACTTTTGCTTTCACCAAACGTATAAAGAAAATAAGTCCATTCTCATGGCCCCAACAGAGGGTTATCAGATAGCTTTTACTGTATAACGAATCACCCCCACGTAGGGGCTTATAAAAACAAACACCTATAAATTTTCACAATTCTGTGGGTTGAATGGAGAGTTCAGCTCAGCTAGGTTTGATGGTCTAGGAAGACCTCTCAGCAGGGACAGCTGGGACGTCTATCTGGGCATCTTTTTCTCCTCCTTTGGGAGATTAGCATGGGCTGGCACACAGGGTATAAAGCTTCCCAGCAGCAAAATAGTGCAAGTCTCACCACACCATCACTTTTCAAGTCTCTGTTTTCATCACATTTTTAATTGTCTCATTGGCCAGTAAGAATCACATAGCCAAGACAGACTCAGTATGGGAAGGAACTTTCCAAGGGCATGCACACTCATTGGTAGAAATCGTTGCACCCGTTTTTGCAAACTATCTACCAAAGAAAAGAACGAGTTCAATAATTAAACCAAGACCTAATTTCAAATAAACAGTTGGAGAACTGTTTGGCGCAAAATCGAAACCTCTTTATTTGACTTGGTATCACCAAAGACAAATATAGCAGCTGGTAAACAGCAATGGTCAGGCTATATTAAAGGGATCCCATCTCTTTGCAACCCCAGAGCAGTTTCAATTGTATGGCATAGCACAGACTTTTCCTATGGGCCTCTTCAAGTGGATATTGTTTGGATTTGTTTTGTGTCTCTAAGCAGGGCCTGAATCCAGTCTTAACAGACATAAGCGAAACAAGAAGATGAGTTGGTAGGCTCCGTGATTGGCCTGATTACTTAAGAAGAAAGGTTCTCTCATGCAATAGGCCGTTTAAGATCATGCCCAAGGAAGAAGTACACATGATTACTTCCAATTTTATGGTAAGGACTGATAAGGACATCTGGGAGGTGATGTGGCCCAGGGACTCTCCTCACCAGCCACACTATCTCTTTAGGTCATCATTAGGCCTTCCCCTGGCATTTACAGGGCCCAACCCAAGAATCCAAAAGGAATTGGGTGTCAGGTGTGCCAATATTTTAAACTCACAAGTGAAGTTAACTAACACATTTAAGAGTAAAATGAATTGCTCAATATTGCAACCATGTGCCACTATGTATTTATTGCCTATAAAGGGTCCTCACTTATCTAGAGGGGATACATTTCAAGACCCCTCCTAGTAGATGCCTGAAACCTCAAATAGGACTGACCTTTGTACGATCATGAATTTCACTTTCTTTCCTTTTCTTTGATTCTCTCTCTCTCTCTCTTTTTTTTTCCTGATACAGGGTCTTGCTCTGTTGCCCAGGCTAGAGTACAGTGTCATCATCATAGCTCACTGCAGCCTCAAACTGCTGGGATCAAGCAATCCTCCTGCCTCAGCCTCCTGAGTAGCTGGGACTACAGGTGAGCACCACCATGCCTGCCTAATTTTTTTGTATTTTTTATGGAGATAGGGCCTCAATACTTTTCTCAAGCTGGTCTTGAACTCCTGGGCCCAAGCAATTCTCTTATCTCAGCCTCCCAGAGTGCTAGGATTATAGCCATGCGTCACTGTGCCAGGGCTCTTTTACATTCTTCACAATTTTCTGGATAGAAATTCATTCTTATGGTAGATCTTAGCAACTTCAGTGTATAATTTTCCTTCTTTCCTTATTGAGAACTTTTCACTTTTCACTCAAAAGAAGCACTTTCCAGTTCTCTTTGGCTTATCCAAACTGACAGCATCATCACTCTTGCATTCGGGGGCTATTCCTAAGAAAAATAATAAATATAAGCACTGCAATATCACAACAGTCAAGGTGATAGCCAAGGTAACTACTAAGTGGCTAACAGGTGGGCACACTGGACAAGGAGATGGTACTGGTTCCAGGTGGGCTGGGGATGGTGTGAGGTTTGATCATCCTACACAGAACAGTGCACAATTTAAAACATGAATTATTTCTGGAATTTTCCATTTAATATTTTGGGGCTGTGATTGACTATGGGCAACTGAAACCATGAAAAGGGGAAATGCAGATACAAGGGGTAACCACTGTATTGGGTTCATGCTATCTCAGAGGAAAGATTTTGGCAAGTTAATCGACTTACCTTCCCAAGCTTCTAAACGCTCCTGCAGCCCAACTCCTCCCTGTAGCCCAGAGGAGAGTCTGTCCCCAGTGTCAGCAGGGGCACCCCCCAGAGACCTTCAGGGCATTTGTACTCAGGAGTGTTTCATTCAAAGGGCTTAGACCAGGAGAAGTAGAGAAGCATTTTTCCTTGGGACATGAAGAGTGTCCATCACAACAGTGGATGTTTACAGTTACAAGCTGTGCTGGGCCAGCCCTGAGTGCCATATTCCCAGAGACACAGGTGCCTTTGTGCTCAGTGACAAAGTTGTTGTGGGTGTGTGTGTCATCAAGAATCATCTTGTGAGGGTGGGGACTCATGAGAAGCTCACAGTGTGGGCTGGAGGAAGATTTCACACACCGGGGGTAGAATAGGAAGTAGCAAAAGTTTATTTTACTCTTTTTGAACGAAGGAAGGGACAGAGGGAGGAGAATAGGAAGGAAGGAGCACAGGAAAGGAATAAAGGAGAAGGGGCTCAGGGTTTTTAAAGGGTAAAATGACTCTTTTTCTTTTTTTTTGGCCAAGGCTGGGTTTGAACCCACCACCTCTGCTATATGGGGCCAGTACCTTACTCCTTGAGCCATAGGCTCCATTCTAAAATTGCTCTTTTTTTCTCTGCTTTAACAGACCGATAACAGGAGCGGCTGGGGAGTGTTGCCAGCGTGCTTTATTATTTCTCTTTTCTCTGTGAGGCTGGCTTATCCAAGTCCTTGAAATCTGGTTTTTAGGCTCAGCACTCGTAGCACAGTGGTTATGGCACCAGTCACATATACGAGGTGGCGGGTTCAAATCCAGCCCAGGCCAGCTAAACAACTGCAAGAAAAAAATAGCCGAGCATTTGGGTGGGCGCCTAGAGTCCCAGCTATTTGGGAGGCTCAGGCAAGAGAATCGCTTAAGCCCAAGAGTTTGAGGTTGCCATGAGCTGTGACGCCACGGCACTCTACCAAGGGTGACGAAGTGAGACAAGAAACAAAAGGAGGAAGGAAGGAAGCAAAGTGAGCAGGCAGGCTTCTACACCATCCCTTGTCCGCCAGATGAGGTCAAGTGCCTGGGATGGTCTCACTTGGAAACTCAAGACAGCACCCTATGCAGAGGAGAACCACAACTTCAGGCCTTTTTCCGCTGAAGGGAGCTGTACTTGGGACAGCCCTTCTCAGGCTGTGTGAGCAGCTGGGGATACGGCCACACCGTGCATTGGACCAGTGAGAAAGGAGTGAGAGGTGAAATCAAGAACATTTCTGCAGACTGAGTGCGGGACTGAGGAAGAAAATAGGCTAAGAAAGAAAGAAAATAGGTAAGGTGGGGACATTGTGACTCAAATGTCCTGATGCTTGCCCCCACGCTCCCTGGCAGTATTCCAGGATAGCGAAGCATACGTGTGTGTACCAGAAACGTGCCGTGCGAGTGCGTATCATGGGATGTGGTCAGAGCTGTGTTTACAGACATGACAGGATATTTGCTATTTCTGTAAGGGAAGAAGTCACGGGGTGTGCTAGGTAATATTGTGAAATGATTACAGTAAACACTGCAGGGGCAGTTGAGAAATGCTGCCAGCAAAGCCCCAGGTCCAAGATACAGCTGTTGTTTTTACCAGCCTGCCAGAGAAGCCCTATGGAGAGCACAGCCTGCCTGCTCCCTTGGTTATGCCAAGCTAAGGGATAAATAGAGCTTATCTGATTCTTTTTTTTTTTTCTTTTTTGAGACAGAGTCTCACTACGTTGCCCTGAACAGAGTGCCATGGTGTCATAGCTCACAGCAACCTCAAAGTCTTGGGCTTCAGCGATCATCTTGCCTCAGCCCCCCAAGTAGCTGGGAATCCAGGCGCCCAGGTGTTGTTGATGTTGTAGTTGTCATTGTTGTTTGGCAGGTTCGGGCTGGATTCAAACCCGCCAGTTCTGGTACATGTGGCTGGCGCCTTAGCCGCTGAGCTACAGGCGCCAAGCCAGCTCATCTGATTCCTAAATATCACCAAGGATGCTTGGGGTGGGGGGGAGAGGTAACACAAAACTGGGGAAGCACGCGGACACCACTCTCCAAGTGTTTTCTATATTGGAGAGGGCAAGAAACGGCCAAGTGTAGCAAAATCAACACACGGGTTGATGAATGTTCTGAAATTTGTTTCCCTGTTTTCTTTCACTGGGCAAATAGGCATTTAATACTGTGTCAGAAACTCTGCACACCGCTCCATCCCATCAGCCCCATCTCTTATTCTAGCCATCACTACAGCACCAGCTGTGTGCAGGCTTTGCCCAGCTTCACATGGGTATAATCTCACCTCACTTCACATTGGCCAGCATGCACCCCCCTCTTTTCCTGCCCTAGGAATTCTCTGATGCTGAGATGTAAGATGCCTGTGGTCAGCTCTGACCACAACCCGTGATACCCACTCACACGGCATGTTTTTGGTACACACACGTATGCTTCACTATCCTGGAATACTGCCAGGGAGCGTGGGGCAAGCATCAGGACATTTGAGTCACAATGTCCCCTCCTTACTGTAGTCTATCGGGCACGTACAAGCTGGAAGTACTGGACGAGTACTCCTGACCACACCTGAACTGATGTTAATGAGGTGACTTTTGGGAAGATGAGGGCTGGTTTCCAGGGGAGTGACATTGGGATTAGGGCTTCAGCCCTACACCATAAGTCTCAGGGAGGAAAAGAGGGGCTAGAGATCAATTTGATAGCCAATGGCCGATGATTTAATCAATCATGCTTCTGTAACAAAGCCTCTATAAAAACCCAAAAAGATGGGGTTCAGAGAGCTTCTCAGTTGATGAACACAGGGAGGTGCTGGAGAGGGCCCAGAAGCTCTGTGCCCCTTCCCCAGACCACGCCCCAGGTATCTCTTTGACCGGGCTGTTCCTGAGTTGGGCCCTGTATAATAAGGTGGTACTCTAGTAAGTAAACTGTTCCGAGTTCTCTGAGCTTTTCTAGCAAATAAATGCAAGAACCTGAGGAGGGGGCCATGGTAATAACTTCTAATTTGCTGCCAAGTTGGACAGAAGTGGTGGGTAATCTGGGACCCCCTATTTGCAGCTGGCATCTGCAGTGGAGACAGCCTTGTGGGGACTGAGCCCTTAGCCTGTGGGGTCTGTGCTAGCCTGGGGTGGCTAGTGTCAGGAGTGAAGTACGAGGATAGTAGTGGAGTAGAGAGGAAGCAAGAGTTTTCCTCTCGAAGAATAATACGATTCTGCTTGAGTTTTTGGATGTAGAGCCCAAAGCACTGATTAATGAATTAGACAAGGGATCTGAGACAAAAAGAAGAATCAAAGATACCCCCAGACCCTGCAAGGAATCACATAGCCAGGGGTACAAGTTAGAGAGCACTCTCTGGGGTCCCCATGTTTACAGGCTACTTGGACACCAGAAAGTGATTACCTCCAGAGGGAAAAACTCCTCTGATTTAGAACATTAATGAATCTCCTAGAGGTAAGGATCCTGCTTAAAATATTTACTCCTTTTGCCTGTACACATCTCAACAGTTCTGGGAGTCCACTGAGACACCCAGGTCATCTCTGCCCTCCGTTTCCCGCTGCATTCTCAGCCTCGTTCCCCTTTTCAGAAATAGCGTCTTGTGTAGTCAAAGAACAGCATTCTGACCTCTGCCCTGGGACTTCCTGATCCTCCTGGCTTATAAACACAAGGGCAGAGCTCTGGAGCCAGTGAGCCCAGGAGTCCTCAGGCCAGTTCTCACTGCCCACCGGAAGGATGGAGGTCTCCAAGTCTGCCCTCGCCTTGCTCATCCTTGCTGCTGTCCTTGGATCCCAGGCCTGGGTCACACAGGGTGAGTCCAGTGAGCCTCCTCACTGCTGGCCGGGGCCGTGAGATCTCACTGTCTGGGGAGGAGATGCAGAGGGACACCATTGCCTTGCTGTGACTACTACCTGTCCCAGGCATGATCGTGGCACTAGTTGAAAATTAACAGCAGGGTAGAGACCTGCCTCTGTCTGAAGCCTTTGGTCCCTGGGGAAACATGTTCCTCATTTAGGGTTAATTATTTCCCTTTTCATGGTTAAAATATTTAATACCTTTCCTTAGTTGGAATAAACTATTAAATGCTAGATCAAAAGAACTATGGCAAAATTGTAAATTTGTAGGAGAAGCATAGAATTCCATGATATTAGAACTGTTATATACTTTTGGGAGGTGTCTGTGGCTCAGTGAGTAGGGTGCCGGCCCCATATACCAAATGTGGTGGGTTCGAACTCAGCCCCGGCCAAACTGCAACAGAAAAATAGCCAGGTGTTGTGGCAGCTACTGGGGAGGCTGAGGCAAGAGGATCACCTAAGCCCAAGAGCTGGAGGTTGCTGTGAGCCATGACCCCATAGCATTCTACCAAGGGCAACAAAGTGAGACTCTTGTCTCTGGAAAAAAAATAAAATAAACAAATAAAATAAAAATTTTTTAAAAGAACCGTTATATACTTTCTAGTATAATCTATATCATTTTGGAGAGGAAATGAAACCCTCCAGGCAAGCCATCTAATACCTAGGTTGAACAATGACTTTACCAATTTTGTAGGGAAAAAAAAACAGAAAACCAGTAATTTTACATGGCTTTATATATTATATTCACAGTTTACAAATGAAAAAAACTGAGGCATAGAATCCTTAGGTAAATGGCGTAAGATCACATAGCTAGTTAAGTGGTGAGATTAGGATATGGGCTAGGTAGAAGGTAGCTGTGGAAAGACGAGGCCATTTAAGATCTTTTTTTGCTTGGCAAGTCTTACCCAAATTATGTTGAGCATTTTAAAATATGCTCACATGCCTCATTAAATATAATTTGTAATATTTATATGTAGCCATCTAAGAAACAAGTGGAAACAATGGAAAGCAATTATTAGACAAAGTCAGATGATAAATCTTTATTGCCACAATCTGTTTCACTCTGAAAAGCAAATATTGATTTTAAATCTAGCTTTATTCTGTGATGTAGTCAATTGTGGAAGGAAACTAACCGTAAGAATTTTTTAAAAGGATAGAAAGGAGAAGAGGCTAAAAGTTTAGTTTTATTTGCCTAATTAGCATAATGCAGGTCTACAATCCTTTGGTCAAAACCTTTAGTGCTAGATGAATTGTGGAATGCAGAATTCTTTAGGTTTTAACAGTGACTATGGTATGACCAAGCGATTCCATTTCTGGGTAAATAACCAAAAGAATTCAAACCAAGTACATGAAGAGATTTTTACGCACCCATGTTCATAGCAGCATTACTCACAATAGCCAAAAGGGGGCAGTAACACGTGTGCAAATTTCCATCAAAAGATGTGGTTGGTACATATGATGGAATATTATATACCTGTTAAAAGCAAGGAAATTCTGCCATGTGCTACAACATGAATGGACATCAAGGCCCTTATGCTAATGAAATAATCCAGTCAAAGAAGGACAAATATTGCATGATTCTACTCTCATGAGTAGAGTAGGAAAATCCACAGAGAGGGAAAGCAGAACAGTGGTCACCAGGGTCTGGGGCTGGAGGTAGAGTGGGGAGTTATTGTTTGATAGGTACATAGTTGCAGTTTTGCAAGATGAAAAAAATTCTGTGAATGAACGGTGGTGATATTTGCTCAGTAATTTGAATGTATTTGATGCTACTGAACTGTACAGTTAAAAATAGGTAGAATGGCACATTTTATGTCATGTGTATATTACCACAACTTTCAAAAATAACTTTTGGCCAAGTGCAGAGTCTCACACTTGTAATCCCAGCACTTTGAGAGGCCTAGGTGGGAGGATTGCTTGAGGTCAGAAGTTCGAGACCAGCATGGACAATAGAGTGAGATTGTATCTCTACAAAAATTTTAAAAATTAACTGAGCACAATGGCATTTATCTGCCCAACTGCCTGGGAAGCTAAGCCAAGAGGATTGCTTGTGCCCATGAAGTCAAGGTTATAGTGAGCTATGATTGCTCCACTGCACAGCAGCCTGGGAGACCCTATGTCCAAGAAAAAAGAAAAATAGGCTTGGCATGGTGGCTCCTGTCTGCATCCTAGCATTCTAAGAGGCCAAGGCAGGAGGATCACTTGAGCCTACGACTTTGAGGCCAGAAGTTCAAGGCCAGCCTGAAAAAGAATGAAACCTTTATCTACAAAAATTAGAAAAATTAGCTGGGTGTAGTGGTGCACACCTATAGTCCAGCTACTCAGAAGGCTGAGGTAGGAGGACCACTAAAGCCCAGGAGTTTGAGGTTGCAGTGAACTACAATGACACTACTGCACTCTAGCCCAGGAGACAGGGCAAAACGATGTCTCAAAAAGAAAGTGATAATAAAAATAATGTTTGAGGGTGGCGTCTGTAGCTCAAGCAGCTTAGGTGCCAGCTCCATACACCAGAGCTGGCAGGTTCGAATCCGGCCCAGGCCTGCCAAATAATGACAACTACAACCAAAAAATAGTCGGGCATTGTGGTAGGTGCCTGTAGTCCCAGCTACTTGGGAGGCTGAGGCAAAAGAATCACTTAAGCCCAGGAGTTAGAGGTTGCTGTGAGCTATGATGCCACAGCACTCTACCCAGGGTGATAGCTTAAGGTGCTGTCTCAAATTTAAAAAAAAAAAATAAGAATACTAATGTTTTAAAGAGGTAATACATAGGTCTATTTTATTAATGGTTTAAAAAAGAATTTTAAAAGGGTAATACATACTTGGATGGTGTTTAGGAAGCAAATACAACACTATTTCTACAGCAAACACATCCAAATATTTATACTAAACGGGATAAATAAGGACTATAAATAGACTCATTTCACTGAAGGTGACATTGTGGCACCAATTGAGCTGATAATAAACTTTCGGTTTCCAGAGCCCTGTGGATTCCAGAAATGTGGAAGAAGAATGCGGGCTTTATTACATTATGCAGGCATTCGCCTAACTTAACCATGTTAGATGTGCAGCTTGCTATTAGTATTGCAGAGTTACAGAATGTCTACATATCTCAAGAATCTCAGGCCCCTAAAGGGAAAAAAGGGCCAGGAGACAGACCTGGAACCCAGGCAGGGAGCAGTTTCCAGCATCACAGCCTCTGCTTTTGATGGGGGTGAGAAATAAAGGAAGGGTGGAGACCCTGAAATAAATCTGCCTTTCAGTGATTTCTTTCCCACCCCTGTCTGTTTCTTCCAGATACAGAGGCAGAAGAACTCCTGGTGGCAGATGAATTAGAAACTTCAATGATTCTACACGGTAAATGATCAGATATGGCACATACTTAAAAGAATCAAGGCAGTACAGCTCTGCACGGTGGCTTCCAGCCAGCCCACTCACCGGATAGGGGAGAACAGGAGGGTTCTGAAGGTGGTGAACAGCTCCAGGGACAATCTCCAAGGAGGGCCATGGGGACCTCCTTCATAGATGCCATCTCTATCCTCCCCCGAGACCCCAGCTGCCCCAAGAGCCTGCTCCCTCAGGCAGAGGGTGCTCTCTGACACCTCCAGGTGTCTTCAAAGGCCTTCCCCTTGTGGGGGAAATGTTTCCGGCCCTCTTGTGGCCCACCTTGGGTGTCCTCAGACACACAGCTCAACGCTGGGGAGGGCCTGAAGTAAGGAAATGCCAGCAAGGGCTGGCCAAGGAGGAGGAATCTCTTCCAAGTCCTTCACCTTGTCACCCTCCACAGTAGTCTTGAGGGAAA
>NW_003852489.1:7692338-7694128 GCF_000181295.1 Otolemur garnettii
AGTCCAGTGAGCCTCCTCACTGCTGGCCGGGGCCGTGAGATCTCACTGTCTGGGGAGGAGATGCAGAGGGACACCATTGCCTTGCTGTGACTACTGTCTGTCCTGGACATGATCATGGCACTAGTTGAAAATTAACAGCAGGGTATCGACCTGCCTTTGTCTGCAGCCTTTGGTCCCTGGAGAAAAATTTATACAATTGACTGGTCTGTGAAGCATACTTTATTCAAACAAAGTGATATTTCTTCAGCAAACATATGCAAATACAGAGGGTGCCGAAAAATGGATATATGTACACATTTTAAGAAAGGAAAAATAACTATCTTAAATTTGTACATTTAACTTCTTCAATTACATATGTAATTACTTGTATTGAACTTTAGTTATCAGTATATATTATTACGATTTTATTTTTATAACCACACTCATCTTTTATTTAGATTGAAATAAACTATACAACATTATGAGTAGAATACGAATGTTTTAACACAATAACTAAGAAAGTTACATGAAGGCTATGTTAACCAGTTTGATGGAAGTGTCTTTGATTGGGTGTGAAAACACTACACTGTACACCCAAAGTGCATCAATGTACACAGTTACCATTCAATAATACAAAAAAAAACTATACAACATTGATTTTCTTCATCAAAAATAACAGGAATATTTTTCATATTATTTCCAGATAAACCATAAAACACTTATTTTTGTAGCTATATTACAATTTTAATGCAGTATTGTCTTCTCTAAAAATGTGTGTACACTTTTGGGCACCCTCGGTATTTACTTTATACTAAATGGGATAAATAAAGACTATAAATAGCTCCACTTCACAGCAGGTGACATTGTGCCACCAACTGGGTTGTTGAAAAGCTTTCTTTCCAGAGCCCTGTGTATTCCAGGAATGTACAGAAAGAATTATGGATTTTATTACAGTATGTAGATATTTGAGTCACTCGACCATGTTAGATTTATAGTTTTCTTTTAGTATTTCAAAGTTAATAGAATTTCTATGTATATCAAATACTTTTAAAAGGTCCCTGAAGGATCTCGAGGGCCTGATGGAACAAATGGGCCAGGAGACAGGCCTGGAGCCCAGGCAGGGGGCAGTTTCCCAGCATCACAGCCTCTGCCTCTGACGGGGATGAGAAATAGGGAAAAGGAGGCGACACTGAAATAAACCGGCCTTCCAGTGACTTCTTTCCCATCCCTGTCTGCTTCTTCCAGACACAGAGGCAACAGAACTTCTGGTGGCAAAGCATCGCTTGGAACCTCAAATTCTATATGGTAAATGATCAGATTGGCATAGACTTAAAAGCATCAAAGAGAGGGCGGTGGCGGCGCCTGTAGCTCAAAGGAGTAGAGTGCCAGCCCCATATGCCATAGGTGGTGGGTTCAAAAACTGCAAAAAAAAGCATCAAAGAGGTACAGGTCTGCATGGTGACTTCCAGCCAGCCCACTTACAGGACAGGGAAGAACAGGAGGGTTCTAAAGGTGGTGAACATCTTCAGGGACAATCACCCCCAGAACTCAGCTGCCCCAAGAGCCTGCTCCCTCAGGCAGAAGGTGCTCTCTGACACCTGCAGTTGTCTTCAAAGGCCTTCCCCTTGTGGGGGAAATGCTTCCGGCCCTCTTGTGGCCCACCTTGGGTGTCCTCAGACACACAGCTCAACCCTGGGGAGGGCCTAAAGCGAGGAGATGCCAGCAAGGGCTGGCCAAGGAGGAGGAATCTCTTCCAAGTCCTTCACCTTGTCACCCTCCACAGTAGTCTTGAGGGAAAAGGCTGGGCTGGG
>NW_003852489.1:7695203-7696503 GCF_000181295.1 Otolemur garnettii
AAACTGAAAAAAAAAAAAAATTTAGATTGAGTAATATGTCAAAGATGTGTTCAACCCATTAGTGAGGGAGCCATTAAAATAATTCAAAGATCGGGTGGCACCTGTGGCACAAAGGAGTAGGGCACCAGCCCCATATGCTGGAGGTGGTGGGTTCAAACCCAGCCCCAGCCAAAAATAGAAAAAAAATAATAATAATAATTCAAAGATCATTTGAGAAGCAGATGTACATATAGTTAGTTGGCAGTGATATGCTGAAAAATGCTTGTTAAGTTATTAAGAACATATATTAATATTCTGTGTAAGGCAGTAATAAAACTGTAACCTTAGGATAATCTTTTCTAGTGGACCGAAATCATTTGCATCTGTGCTAGCCAATAATTTGCAAATTAATATGTCATTTCAGAATGTCTAGTGCCTAATCAATAGTAAACAGGGCATCGATCAAAAGTACATCAGTATATTCCCCTATAGATTTTAGGAATCCTCCTGTGGGCCTATTAGACAATGTTCCAATATGACTTGGAAAAGTATGCAGTCATCCCTTTTGTCCACTTCCAATTTTTAGATATTTTTCTTAATAGGTATAAGTTTCTAAGAAATTTCATCCCTGAAGTTAAAGGACATTAAGAAAAACGTTTAAAGATGGAGTTTATAACAATTTTATATAGACCTCTATGAAAGCATGTAAGTTTATGTATATGTATTTAGGACATCCTGGTAAACTATCTCATAAAATTCAAAAGATAGCCCTGAACTCTAAACAACAACAAAATTATTATTTATTTGGAAAAAAGTCTAAAAAGTTATGCTTACTTTTAAGGTGATTTGCCTATGAAATCACTAGGAGAAAACTGATTGATAACCAAATAACCTTTATCATGCTGAATCACTACTGTATGAGCAAAAATGTCTCAAGACAATGAAAAAAGTTGAGAATTATTATAACCCTAAAGAGATTAACCACGAATTCACATTTGGTCTCATCTTCTGCTCCCTGCTAACACAGCTAATCTTTGAAGCTTTGACCATAGTTTAGAAAACAGTGTCTTTTGCCATTGTTACAGAAAAGAACTCAAACTGTGTAAAATAATTTAGAGGTTTCTTCTGAGCCTTACCAGGAGAGCCACACCCAAGAAGCCTTGAGCAAGTGGCCTTGGGGTGGCTGGGTTACAATTTGGTTTTAGACATTTCAGGGAAATGGGTATTTACACATAAAGGCATAAATCAATGCATGGAAGGCATGCCCTGGGAATCAGAGACATGTCACCAGATATATACTCAGACTCACGTGATCTGTTAA
>NW_003852489.1:7696523-7698438 GCF_000181295.1 Otolemur garnettii
GGCTGGGCTGGGCCCTTCAGTGGCCTTTTCTCTTGCTGCAGGCTTTCATCGCCCTTCTGACTGCTGCTACTCCTATACCCCACGAAGCATCCGGTGTCCATTCATGAAAGATTACTTTGAAACAAGCAGTGGGTGCTCCCGGCCAGCTGTCATGTAAGTGCCAAGCTCATCGACCATGTACTGGGGACAGGCAGTCTGTAGGGTCTTGCAGGGGACACCCGATGGATGGGTTTCCAGAGAAGTCCCTTCCTCTGGATCCTGCCAGGTAAGGGGCAGCTTCTGTGCTTCCTAGGACCCTGCCAGGGTATCAAGGAAGAGCTGTCCCCAGAAGAGAGGAGGGTAGGGAAGGAAGGAGAGAGCAGCCACAAGGCTGCCCAAGGCCAGGCCTGGGAGTCACTAGGGAGTCTCACATGCTGAGGGAGGGGCACCAGGACACTGGCCCTGAGCTGCCAGCTGCACAGAATGGGAAGAACAGGCTGTTTTGAATGGGGAATTGAGGGGCAGGGAGGATGGGGCTCCCCATCTCCATTAGGTAAACACACCTCGGTGTGTGATCTTTCTCCCCCTTATTCCCCAGCTTCCTCACCAAGAAGGGGCAACGTGTCTGTGCTGACCCCAGTAATGACCAAGTTTGGAACTGCATGATAAAACTGAAGCGGGACCTGACTATCGAGGACCCAGGAACAATCAAATTTGTTGGAGAGAAAGGGCACACATCACCAGACCACCCACGTCCTGTTCTCTTGCCCCAACTACCAGATTCTGAGCATCTTGTGGCCTGAATTACAACTTTAATTACAATTAAAAAACAACATTTATTCTTCTGTTCTGGTTTTAAAGCAATGCAGCTAATAAAGAAATCTCATTTACTTCACTTGAATTTTAAAAGGAAAAAGAAACTGAAGGAATTACTGAACTTTGGAGAAGTGTTGATTTCCCAACAGTCATAGTATAATATCTTAAAAGGTAAAACCAGAATTCATTCAAATTTAGATTGAGTAATGTGTCCAAGATATATTTAACCCATTAGTGAGGGAGCCATTAAAATAATTCAAAGATCATTTGAGAAGCAGATGTACATATAGTTAGTTGGCGGGGACATGCTGAAAAACGTTTGCTAAATTATTTAGAACATATATTAATATCCTGTGTAAGGCAGTAAT
Organism: Otolemur garnettii; assembly: GCF_000181295.1. NCBI lineage: Eukaryota > Metazoa > Chordata > Mammalia > Primates > Galagidae > Otolemur > Otolemur garnettii. Next base: position 7,697,687 of record NW_003852489.1, read on the forward strand.
ACAACTGTAACCTTAGGATAATCTTTTCTAGTGGACCGAATCATTTGCATCTGTGCTAGCCAATAATTTGCAAATTAATATGTCATTTCATAATGTCTAGTGCCTAATCAATAGTAAACAGAACATCAGGGGCAGAGCCTGTGGCTCAAAGGGGTAGATTACTGGCCCCATATGCCAGAGGAGGTGAGTTCAAACCTAGCCCTGGCCAAAACCTGCAAAAAAAAAAAAATGTACATCAGTACATTTCCCTATAAATTTTAGGAATCCTGGCGTGGGCCTATTAGACAATGTTCCAATGTGACTTTGAAAAGTACACAGTCATCCTTTTTGTTCATTTCTAATTTGTAGATATTTTTCTTAATAGGCATAAGTTTCTAAGAAATTTCATCCCTGAAATTAAAGGACATTAAGAAAAACATTTTAAAATGGAGTTTGGGGCGGCACCTGTGGCTCAAAGGAGTAGGGTGCTGGCCCTATATGCCGGAGGTGGTGGGTTCAAACCCAGCCCCCGGTAATAACTGTAAAAATGGAGTTCATATCAATTTTATATACACCTCTATTCAAGCATTTGAGTTTATGTAGATAAATATTTAGTACATCTTGGTCAACTGTCTCATAAAATTCAAAAGATAGCCCTGAACTCTAAACAACAAAATTATTATTTATTTGGAAAAAAGTCGGCTCGGCACCTGTGGCTCAAGCGGCTAAGGCGCCAGCCACATACACCTAAGGTGGCGGGTTCGAATCCCCAG
>NW_003852489.1:7698458-7699799 GCF_000181295.1 Otolemur garnettii
AGGTGAGCAGGATTAGGCTTGTCTGATGTCCCTTTCCAAAGCAACTCAGCTTGAGGGTATTTCTGGTGTCCCCTTGGCCAAGAGGGATCCATTCAGTTGGCTGGGGAGATGACAATTTTATTTTCATTCATACTACTATTTCCTCAAATGACATAGTTTCATTTACTTAATGCCTAACCCACAATAATCCCATGTTGATTCTTCTTTTCCAAGTCTTAACTGACTTTTCTTATATATTAACCCAAAGAGAAATACTTGTCTTCGTTTCATTAGTGTCACCTGCATTTGTACTTGCAGACTCACACCGGTGTTTCATGCTTGTTCTTGGAGACATTCTTCAAGGACCTTGTAACTGTACACTGAGAAGTTTGTTAGGAAGGTAGATTTCATGTTATGTGGGTTTTTCTAATAACACACACACACAAACAAACTTGTTATATTGCTGGGGACAGGGAGCCATTAAGTCAATAAACATCTAAAATAGAGTGTGACAAGTGCTATAGTAGATTTAAGTATCAGACACTGCAGAAGCACTTAGGAGAGACATTGGCCCAGCCTACCTGGCAGGACAGCTAAGAAGTCTCTGGGCCAGAGGTGACTGACTCCTGGGCAGAGTTGACAGGTTAGTAGGTTAGTAACCATTAGTATTACACAGGACCAATTTATCCACTAGGCACTTAGTATTAGGGTCCTGAAAAAAATGTATTCACTCAAAAACACAAAAGTACAAAATCTAAACCAATGATTGCATCATTAACTGTTAAATTTAATACGTATTGGGCAGTGCCTGTGGCTCAGTGAGTAGGGCACCAGCCCCATATACCAAGGGCGGCAGGTTCATACCCAGCCCCGCCCAAACTGCAACAAAAAATAGCTGGGTTGTGGCGGGCACCTATGCAGCTACTCAGGAGGCAGAGGCAAGAGAATAGCCTGAGCCCAGGAATTGGAGGCTGTTGTGAGCTGTGATGTCACAGCACTCTACCCAGGGCAACAGCTTGAAGCTCTGTCTCAAAAAATAAAATAAAATAAAATAAAGTTAAAAAAATGGCACTCTACCAAGGGCAATACAGTGAGACTCTATCTCTAAAAAAAAAAAGTCACTATATTGAAAAACAGAGAAGCTATGTAGGCAAAGAGAACCTATTCTGAAGGGCCTTCTACACACAGACAGAAATTTAGGAGTTGGCCCTAAGTGCATGAGCAGCCAATGAGAGATTCTGTTTGTGGAGTCCCATGGCCAAGGTTACAGGTTAGAGAATTGCCTTTGGCGGTCACTCTTGATTACAGCTTTTTGGGAGACGTGAAGGTCCAGGAGAGAGTGGTTAGGACTTGAGATCAAGT
>NW_003852489.1:7699819-7703505 GCF_000181295.1 Otolemur garnettii
AAAATAATAAGTTTTCCGGGATGTTAAGTCTAAAAACGTCTGTCTTTAAATTTGAATAATGGTTCAGCTGAATATGAAAGTCCATGTTCAAGATCTTTTTCACTCGGAATACAGTCGACATTTCTCAATTGTCTTTTTGCCTCTGATACAGTGCCAAAATTCCAAAGCCAGTGATTTTGTATTCCCTAGTTTAAAAAAAAATCTGGAAGTTTTTATGATTTTCTTTTTATCATTGAAGTTCAGACATTTTACCAAAATGTATCTTTTTTTCATTATCCCTGCTATGCCCTCAATTCCTCAATTAGCTTTTTTGCTTTTTGAGATGAGATCTTGCTCTGTGTCCCTGGCCTAAAGTGCAGTGATGTCATAGCTCACTGCAGCCTCAAATTCCTGGGCTCAAGCAAAATTCTCTTCCCTCAGCTTCCCAAGGTGTTAGGATTACAGGCGTGAGTCACTGCATCTGGCTGACCCAACCTTTATTTTAACTTAAGAAATTTTTTTCTGTCGGTTCTTAATTTTCTTCTGTCCATTCCTACTGTTTTCTGGAACTGGTGGATATTGGATTTTATGCATCCATCTTTCACAAATCTCAACTTTTTTCTCATATTCTGCACTTTTTATTCTGTGTGATAGAAAAATTTTTTGAGGCTGGGCATGGTGGCTCATGCCTGTAGTCTTAGCCTTCTGGGATGCCAAGGTGGATGGATTGCTGGAGCTCAGGAGTTCAAGACCAACCTGAGCAAGAGTGAGAACTCATCTCTACTAAAAATAGAAAAATTTGCCAGCAGGGTGGCAGACGCCTGTAATCCCAGCTACTCAAAAAGCTAAGGCAAGAGGATCACTTGAGCCCAGGAGTTTGAGGTTGCTGTGAGTTATGATGATGCCACAGCACTCTACCCAAGGTACAGAGTGAGACTCTATCTCAAAAAAAAAAAAATATATATATATATTTATTTATTTATTTATACATATAAACTAGCCAGGCTTCGTGGTGGGTGCCTGTAGTCCCAGCTACTTGGGAAGCTGAGGCAAGAGGATTGCTTGGCCCAAGAGTTTGAGGTTGCTGTGAGCTATGATGACACCACGACACTCTACCCAGGGCAAGAGAGTAAGAATCTGTCTCAAAAAGAAAAAAAGAAAATTTCATTGACCTTTAGCCACGTTCCTTCTATAATACATTTCACTATTCAGAATTCTTCACTTCTTTGCTGACCTTAGTCTTTCACAGTTAACTTACTATTGTTTTGTAGATGCAATATCCTCTTCAATCTCTCTGGGAATAAAAAATTATAAGAGCATCTTCTAAAGTTCTTATTTTTCATCCTGTCGTTTCCTTTAGAGTGTGTTTTTTTTTATCTTGATCCCCTCACATCCCACCCCAAGCTACCAGTAATTCTCCAATGCCTAGTTATCATAGTTCATCACTGGTTTATAGTTACAAATGAACAGGAGTGGATTTTCTCTGTGCTTCTATAGGTCTATGCCTGCAGACCACTTTCCCCGAATGAAAGCCTGACTTCAGATGTGGGAATGAAGGGATGACAGGAGATGATTGGGATAAGGGGTAAATCCTTATCCCGGTTCCAGGTGATTCCTGTGTAGGTGTTCCTAGGACTTTGCTTAGAGATTCTATTTTGGGAGGTGTGGCTAAACAGGTGGGCAGGTTAGCAGGTGGCCCCATGCAAGGGAAGATTGTCTCAGTATATTTCACTCTTTCAGAGATGCCTTTCTTTTTTTCCCCCATGACACTTTCTCAGCAGAAGTTCCTAGTTCCCTGGTTGTAGTTGCAGATTCTGATTATGGATGCCTCAGCTCTGGGGGTGAAGAGAAAGGAGGGGTGCAGTGGCCAGGCTTTCACTGAGGCTGTCAGCTTAATTTCTGGGAGACAGAGTAAGGAGATGGAGCTAGGACTTCTTATCCTTGACCAGAAGTAATCCAGGGAACTGCCCAATTCTCTCTCCGGCCCACTGTCCCCTTGGGGCCATAACAGAATTCCTTCCTTATCTATAGAACTGTATTTATAGCTTCCGCCTGGGACAAACCCCACACATGAAGGTCCTGCCGTGGGAACTGGCAAAGTCTTAGCTCTTCACTTAAGCCAGGTTTCTTTTCCCAGAAACCACTGACTCTGCTGAGAAAAATCCTCTTCTTCAGGGATGAAGCCTTATTCTGCAGTCTGGCACGCCTGGTTCTGGCCAACTTCTTTGATCTCTCCCATTACGAACATAAAAATGAACTACAAAAAGAAAAAAATCCTCTTTCCCAGTGATCTCCTTCACCTCCATGAGGATACCCTCTTTTTCAGCCTTCTTATAATCTGCCATCAAGCTGACCCACGTCCTTCATAGAGAACAGGAATGCCTCACCTTATAATAAGTTAATGTCGTCTTTTCTGACTCCCCACTGCTACTGTGAACTTAGGTTTAACTTCTATCATTTGTATGGGATTTAAAGAGATTCAAAAAAGGCAAACACAGATGCTTATGTTCTAGCCTGTATTTTGATCCATTTATGATCATTCTTCTCACTTGCATTACTTCACTGAATACTATTGAATTCAGAAACTTTGGGTCTTGAAACCAACCCACTAAGGCCTGAATATATGACTGGGGAGATGGTGACCCAGAAGCTTCTGAATTCTCCATGGAGATTTTGTTTCAGAGCCTTTGGGAAATTTTCAAAGGGTTGTTAGATTAAAACTGTGCTAAACCTAAGGGGAATATAGTGTCATTGAGTTCTCTGACAGGTCAAGTTGCTAGCTTGGAAGAATGAAAGGGGGGATGAGATGGGGGCAGCATCTTGGCAGTGTGGGTGCCAGGGGGCAGCTTAGGGAGGTGTTAGGTCATAACAATCACAGCTGAACAGGAGTAAGGGATAAAAGCCAAGACTTCCCATTCTCGCCAAGCATCTGTTCACTCACAGAGCTCTTTGTGTTCTTGGCGAGGACAGAAACGTGTTCTATCCAGGGTAATTGCATAACACTTACATACTTGAGTTTCCCAGTTCCTCAAAAACAGCAAGTTCTTTTTTGCTTCCTGACTTTGTGTGGTATCCTTTGTTAGAAATGCCCTTCTCTGAACTCTGCCCAGCAAAACTCAACCCAATCTCGAGGGCTCCAATATAAGCCCACATAGAAGAAAAACTCAATTCAATTCAAGATGGGGTGAGAGAGAATGAGAGGGAGCAGAGGGGTATAGGGGATTGGTGTGCTCCCACTGAATGGACACACGTAAGGGTATATGGCACACGTCTTGGGTGCAGGACAAGACTATAAGAGGGACTCTATCTAATAAATGCAAATATTATAAACTAGTTGTTTGTACCCTCACATTAACCTGAAATAAAAAATTAATAAATTTTTTTAAAATCTTGAGGGCTCAATTTAAATGCTATCATAGAACCTTCCCCCATCATCACAGCTAGAAGGACTTATCTCTTTGTCTCTGCAATCTTGTAACAGATGATATATCATCACTCAAACAGATCGCAGGGCTTCTTTATGTCATGCAATGTGCTAGGGGCTGGGCCTTAGGAAAACCCCAAGAAGTGAACAAAATATTTCAGTCTGAGGAGAAGACTGAAAATAAGCATAAGATAGAACACTTGGGTGCAAGAATCTTATCCTTTCATCACTAAGTCTCCAAATCATTATGCAACCTTGGAGTAAAAAGACAAGGCTCAGCCAG
>NW_003852489.1:7703799-7704961 GCF_000181295.1 Otolemur garnettii
GTGGGTTTGAACCCAGCCAGGGCCTGCCAAACAACAACGACAACTACAGAAAAAAAAATAGCCAGATGTTGTGATGGCCACCTGCAGTCCCAGCTACTTGGGAGGCTGAGGCAAAAGAATCTCTTAAGCCCACGAGTTTGAGGTTGCCATGAGCTGTGATGTCCCAGCACTCTACCAAGGGTGACATAATGAGACTCTGTCTCAAAAAAAAAATTATATATATATGTACATAATTTTTTTTAAAGATAAGGATGTTTATATTGAAGGCAACTAGGACTCAAGCCCCTCCATGCCCCAGCTGTATTGCATAGGAGCTGAAGAGACCATACCTTGCAGGACAGCAGTTAGGAAGATATATTATAGATAAGGGCATCAGAAACTTCAACATGTATAAGAACCATCAGGAGATTGCCAGCTTCCACTCCTAGAATCTGGTTTAGTAGGACTGGAGCGAGGACCAAAGTTTCAGCAAATCTAACAAGTTTCTGGGTAATGCTGATGCTGCACAGTGGAGTGGAAATTTGAGAGGAACTCTCACTCCTGACTTTATAATGTCAACATTGATTATACTATTTATAAAAGGCACCTATTTGTTCAGTAATCAAAGTATAATTTAAAAGAGTTGAAAAATGAATCATCATTGTCTTTTCAATGACATCTAACAAAATGGGCCAATTCTTTGCTTGTGTTGAAATTTGATTTTTTTCTGATGAAGTTTATTAAAGCTATTTAATTATAAAAGAAACATACAATTGGAAAAAGTTTGGGAGGCACTCGTAGCTCAGTGAGTAGGGTGCTGGCCACATACACCTAAGTCTGCGGGTTTGAATCCAGTCCAGGCCTGCTAAACACTAATGACAACTGCAACAAAAAAATAGCCAGGCATTATGGCAGGCTCCTGTAGTCCCAGCTACTTGGGAGGCTGAGGCAAGAGAATTGCTTAACTCCAAGAGTTAGAGGTTGCTATGAGCTATGACATTACGGAACTCTACCGAGGACGACATAGTGAGACTCTGTCTCAAAAAAAAAAAAGTTCCAACAACCAACTTGGAATTTTCAAAAACATAAATCTCAGAAGTTGTATAAAACAGCTTGGGGAAAAAATGTGCTTAAAAGTCATTAAAACAATTTAAAAAGAGCTTCACCATGGCTCGGCGCCTGT
>NW_003852489.1:7705440-7715664 GCF_000181295.1 Otolemur garnettii
GCTGGGCACAGTGGCTCAGGTAATCTGAACACTCTGAGAGGCCAAAGCAAGTGGATTGCTTGAGCTCCAGAGTTTGAGATCAGCCTGAGGAAAAATGAGACCCTGTTTCTACTAAAAATAGAAAAACTAGCCCAGCATGGTGGCCAGCACCTGTAGTCCCAGCTACTCCAGAGGCTGAAGCAAGAGGATCTCTTGAGCTCAAGAGTTTGAGGTTACTGTGAGCTCTGATGCTACACAGGGCAACCAAGTGAGGCTCTGTCTCAAAAAACAAAAAAAAAAAGAAAAACAATAACTATCAATGTGGCCCAGAGATCTGTTACATAGAGAGGCCTGAGCAAATAAGTAGGCAGAATGAGGTTAATGGGAGCCAAGTTTCTCACTGCTAGAGGAGAGAGGGAAATATACAGAAAGGGGAAGCCTGAAATAACTGTAGCGTTGACTTGGAATCCGAAGTAGTGGTATACACTTTTGGCTTTTTATAGAGGCAAAAAGATGATATAGAAATTGCTAGCACATGTCACGCAAGCTGCACGGTCGGAGTCACAGCACTTCTTCCCAATGTGCCTGGACGGGGCCTCAGATGGTTTTCAACACAGAGCTCCATTCCACCACTAACTGACAAAACCTAGTAGCCATCCCTGAACTAGGCATTTCCTAAGGTCCCCACTAAGCTTCTCTATAGTGAAATTCAGAAACCAGGAGAGGGTTCTCAAAGGGATCCACTCCCGAGGCTCAGAAAAAGCTAAGACTGAGGGCTGTATAGAGAACCCAAGCAAGCCAGAACACTTTCAGAGAGCTCCCCTGTGTCTTCACAGCAGAGTGGTTAGGAACACAGACCTTACACAGTGGATTAAGGACACAGCCTGAGTTTGAACCCACCTCCACTTACCAATTGTCAAAGCTTAGGCCTTGCCTCTGAGCCTCAGTTTCCTCAGCTGCTGCTATAAAGATTAAATGGGCCAATATTCATAAAGCATTTGGGACAGTGGCTAGGAGGTGCAGCAACCATTACATAAGCAAATTCTCTACTGAGCATCAGAGCCCTCCTGTGCCCAGGGAATGGTAAGGGGTGGGGATAAGGCTGCAGGTTCTGCTGAAGAGTTTAAAAGAGGATTTCCCAGCCCTCTTCCATAAGACCTAGCCTAGGGGATTGCAGACCTCATACCACTGCCTCAAATGCCTTCAATCTCCAGCTGAACAGATCCTAAATCTCCACGCCCTGCTTGGCCTTGTTATGAGGCCTGGAACCAGAGTCAGGCGTAGGACACATCAGCTTTTGAGGATCTTTTGCTAAGTCAGAGGCAGTGCCCCCAGCCTGTGCCTAAGGCAGGGCTGGCTTACCTCAAAGGAGTTAAACTTACTGCCCCTGAGGATGGGAGGCAACGTCCTCCCTTGAACCTTGAGTCTCCCTCTTTCCCTCACATCACCCTCACCCTGCAGGATGTGAAATTGCTGAGGCATTGCTGCTTTTCTACTTCCATGCAAAATCTTAGTTCCCTTATTTTAAAAAATATTTGGCTTCAATGATCAGTCCTCAACCCTGAGGAGTCTCAGAATACCCCGCAGGCCAGATTTCCTCCTGCAGCAGCTCCCCACAGGATGAAGGTCTCCATGGCTGCCCTCTCCTTGCTCTTGCTCCTGCTCCTCGGCGCCACCGCCCCAGGGGCCAGAGCTAAGTCCTCCTCACGTGAGTGCACCTTGTCTTCCTCCTTCCCAGGCCCTGTGGGGAAATAGCAAGGTGGCTGGGCAGACAGGGAGGAGGGCTTGAGCAGGAGCTTAGGGGGCTTCTCCAACCGGTTTCATCCCCACCCTCTGCGGGAGCAGAACCCCTTCCTCTCAAGGCCACAGAGGGAAGCCTGTCCCATTGCTGTTAGGCAAAAGAGTGGCCCACCCTTTGGGGGGATATCATCCCCAGCTTGACGAGCAGTGTCCAGAGCCCCTCAAAGCCACTTTGTCTATCAGCCTCCTGAGATTTGGGCCCACCTGCTCCCCAAGTCCCCTGTGCCTGTGAATGCAGTGCTGCTTGGGTCTGGGCTGGGGGAAAACACAAGGCCACCTCCCAGGGTCCCTCCCAGGCCCCCTTTCCTCAGCTTCTTTCTCAGGAGGACCTGCCTTTACTGACAGCCAAAACCATTTCTCTCCCTTCTGTTGACCTCTTTTCCCTTTCAGAATCTGTAGGGAAACACAGAAAGTCGTGGAAATAACATTAGTCTAAAGTTAATAGGAACCTGGACAATGGGACTGGCCTCTCGGAAGTCATTTGTCAGTTCCAAGGAACAAGGTGGGAGAGTCAGAGCCCTGAGCAGGTCTCAGGGACCAGGGATCCTTATTCCACCCTTTGGATAGAGAGGATGCTGCCTGGAATGGTGCTGGATAACAGGACCAGGCCTTTCTCTTCCCACCTAAGCATCTGGCCACCCCCAGACAGCTGAGGCCATGGCCTTGTGCACCCTTGTTTCTGCCCACCTTGGTCACACACTAGGCAGACACTTGGTGTTTCTACTCCATGACCACAACATGTGCTGGTCTGCACAGGGCCCTTGGCCAGCAAGACCTTTCCTACTAACCTCCGTAACTATAAACATTCCTCCTGTAAGAGCCACAAAATGTCACAGTCAGGAAAAAGCTGAAATATCACCTCATCTGGTGATTTTCAAAACGTTTTAGACCATGAAACCTTTTCTTCAAGCAAAAATCTCCCACAGAAGCCCAACATGTAAAACTGAAAAAGGAGTTATATGGGGTGCAATCCCCAAGGCACCATTCTCAAATGCACCAGCACCTCAAAGAGAGTCTGTGAAGCCCCCCGAGACCCAGGGAGCTCGGTGTAAAAACCAAAGTCCAAAGGCCTCGTTTACAGAGGAGGAAACTAAGAGGAAAAGCGAAATGGTCACAGTAGGAAGAGAACAAAGGCAAGACCGGGTTAGGATTTGGGTGTCCCGACTCTACAACCTTAGTCCTTGGGGCTCAGTGTGGGTATCCTCCCCTCTCTGCAAGCTGAGTGTTCAATGGGGGGGGACACGGGCAGGATGGGGTCCAGGAGGAGCTGGCTCTGCATCCCCAAAGGCCCTGTCTCCTAATCCCTGTTGGGATGTCTTTCATTTAAATAGTCCTCCTATCCTTTCTGAATAAGGCATACAGCTTGGGTGGCATTGGCCAAGCCACCAGCTTCCCCTGCGAGTCGGCCCCCAGAGGTGGTCTGTGCTCACCCAGAAGACCTGGGTTTGCTGCTCTTCAGCCCCAGGGTTGAAAATCATCAGCCAGTGTCTCCAGCAGGAGTTGAAGAAGAGGAGGGAGAGTGACTGCTGATGATGGAGGGACAGGTGCCTGAGGAGCACCACGGTGAGAAGAGAGGATGGAGCTTCTCCAGAGCTCCCGTCTGAGCTCTGCCGAGTTGTCTCTCTCCCACGCCCTTGGGCTGCAGAAGCAGCCAGCAGTATCGCCTCAGCATCTCCCCCGTGTCCCCTCAGGAGGACCTTACCACCCCGCCGAGTGCTGTTTCACCTATGCTACCCGTGAGCTCCCACGTCACCGCATTTCGGATTATTATGAGACCAGCAGCCAGTGCTCCAAGCCTGGAATTGTGTAGGTGGCACTCACACACCACACGGGGGTGGAGAGGAACCAGCAGGGCCTGAAGAAGAGGGAGGGGAGGATGTGGAGTGGGGACCCCCAGGGCACCTCCCAAGTGAGACTACACAGAGAGAGGCAGCCAAGAGGCAATGTGGGGGCTTTCTGGCCGGAGCCTCCAGAAGCGGTGGGAAAGCTGGCATGGGGAGGTGTCAGGAAGGAGAAGGAAAGAGGGCACTTCCTCAGGGGGACACGGAGACTGGATGGGTCTGTGAGTCCTAGGGAAGGGCGTGTCTCAGAGAGGAGCCTGGGCCTGGGACGCCTCTATCAGAGAAAGGAGAAACAGTCTAGGTCAGGTGGGGAATTGGGAGGGCAGGGAGGACAGGCTCTCTCTTCCACCCCTCAGTTTGTAATCCTTCTCCCTCTCACTCCACAGCTTCATCACTAAAAAGGGCCATTATATCTGCGGCAACCCTAGTGACAAGTGGGTCCAGGACTACATCAAGGACATGGAGGAGAACTGAGTGACCCAGAGGCAGTGGGACAAGTGCAGATCAGAGCTCTAAAGAGGAAAAGGCCCCTCTGCTGCCCCCGGCTCTCAGCCCCAGCCACCCCCTGCAAGCTGCCCTGCCTTGAATTAAAAAACATTCATGCTTTTCATTCCCTTCATTCATTTCTGCTGAATTAACTTATCGCCTGTGGCCTGAGGACAACAGTGAGCCTAGCCTGACCGTGTCAGCCTCGGCATCAAGCTTAACTCTGCAGAAGTTTTGCCAGAGCCTGGTGCAAAAAATGGGTCAGGCCCATGATGGGGGTAGTAAGAAGCAGAAGGTGACAAAATGCAGTGTGAAGGCCACTTCCTGGGCAGGAACAATAACATCATTTCCTTAGTGCTTTCTGCTTTCCAAGCACTCTGCTAAGCAATCTAATGTGCATTCTTTTATTTTTAAGCTTCACAATAAGTGTAAAAGCTAAGAATCATCACCTGATTTTACAGGTAAAACTTCATAAAGGCCTCTGCATAGCAGTCAAGTTCCATAGCTCTTTCTTTCTATGTTGTTTCCAAGGCCTTTCCTCACTGCTGTCTGGGATAGGAATGATTCAGGGACACATTTTATCCAATCCCTCCCACTCCTTCACTTACATACACCAGGGTGTACTATAATTGTTTTACTCATGTACTCATTTTTATATCCTCCACAAGGCCCAGCAGAAGGCCTGGCACATACCAGGTGCTCAGGTAATGGATAGATGGATGGGTGGGTGGGTGGATGGATAGATGGATGGATGGATGCATGGATGAGTGGGTGGATGGGTGGATGGGTGGGTGGGTAAATAGATGGACAGATGAATGGATGAATGGACAGTGGACAGATGGATGAATGAATGAGCAGATGGATGAGTGGGTGGGTGGATGGGTAGATGGGTGGATGAGTGGGTAGATGGATGGATGGGTGGGTGGATGGATAGATAGGTGGATGGATGGATAGGTGGATGGATGGATGAATGGTGGATGGATTGATAGATGGATAGATGGGTGGATGGATGGATGGGTAGATAGATGGATGAATGGATGGATTGATGGATGAGTGGATGGATGAGTGGGTGGGTGGATGGGTAGATGGGTGGATGAGTGGGTAGATGGATGAATGGATGGATGGGCAGGTGGATGGATAGATAGGTGGATGGATGGATGGACGAATAGTAGATGGATTGATAGATGGATAGATGGGTGGATGGATGGATGGGTAGATAGATGGATGAACGGATGAATGGATGGATGAATGAGTGGATGGATGAGTGGGTGGGTGGATGAGTAGATGCGTGGATGAGTGGGTAGATAGATGGATGAATGAGCAGATGGATGAGTGGGTACATGGATGGATGGATGGATGGATGGATGGATGGATGGGCAGGTAGATGGATAGATGGATGGACAAATGGGCAGGTGGATGGATGGATGGATGGGAGGGTAGATGGATGGATGGGTGGATGGATGGATGGGAGGGTAGATGGATGGATGGGTGGATGGATGGGTGGATGGATGGATGGATGAGTGGATAGATGGATGGATGAGCAGATGGGTGGGTGGATGAGTAGGTAGATGGATGGATGGGTGAATGGATAGATGGATGAATGGATGAGCAGATGGGTGGGTGGATGAGTAGGTAGATGGATGGATGGGTGGATGGTAGATGAGTGGATGGATGGATGGGCAGATGGATGAATGGATGGATAGGTGGATGGACAATGGAGAGAAGGAGGGATAAATGAAATGAAACAGGAATCAAGAGGATGCCTATGTTCCAAGACACCCAAGAATCAGCTCTCAAACCTATCTTCAGGCCTCAAGAAGGAGCTTGGTGTGTTTGGAGTAAGAGCATGGAAGGGACTATGGCTGCCATTCCCTGGCCTCCCACCTTCCACAGACAAGGGCTTGTGGGCCAAGGTGTCTGACTGCCTTGAACCCACAGGGACTAATAGCATTATATGGTCTACCTATCTATGAGCATTCATGCCACCTGGTAAGGATGTGCACTTCCCCTTTCGGCCCTGCCTCCCACTCCTCTCAACTCCGGAAACATGTCAGATCCCCTATCTCTTCTCTGATAGTGTCTTCAACCTGGAAACGGCTCCAGGTTGTCAGGCGCACGGGGTCGGAGCGCCCTCTGCTGGTCACAGTTGGCCATAGTGGCAGGGTTGGATAAACCCAGCCTACCGATACCCAGCAAGGACCAGCCAGCCACACATAAAAATCAGTCTGAAGTTCAAGGCCATGGGAGATAAACAAAACATGGAAAAGTAATCCAGACATTTCAGTAACAAATGGGGACTTAAGGATCAAGTATGCTGCTTTGTCAGAGTATTAGTAGCATAATCTGTGACATGAAACAACGTGAGTTCAGTCATGTGTCCCTGGACTGGGGGTGGAGTCACCTTTCTCAGTGGCCACTAAACCCTACTCTTGCCTCATTTGTGCTATAATCCTGCTTTATGCTCACCCTCCCCAAGACAGACCACCTGGGGAAAACGGGAAGTTCATCCCTCGCTCCCCTTTCCCCATTATAGAGATTTTAACACGATAAAATCCAACATCCGGTTTTCAGCGCTGTCTCTCCACCTTCCAGCCATGTGAACTTGGACAATTTATTTAACCTCTTTAAGCCTCAGTGAAGTACTAACTGCTACTTCACCTGCAAGCTGGCTGACCCAGGCACATTCATCACATTCCTTCTCCAGCTGTTCCTTCACTTGCATTCAATATTACTGAGTTCAACTCTGCACCAGGCCACAGCTCCCCAACCCTCCCTTTTAGCAAACACCAAGGCCTGTTGTTTCTCCCCCAGCACGGTCAGAGTCCAGAGAACAGAGCAGCTGGAGAGTAGATGACCAGCTGCAAGAAGGACATCTCTGTTCAGCTGTCCCCTGAAGCTGTCTCACCCCACGGAGAGGATGAAGGCCTCTGTGACTGCCTTCTTTCTCCTCATCTTCATCCTCATCGCTACTTCTGCTTTTTGCAGCCAGCCGAGTAAGTCCACTTGTCCCTGCAGATCAGGGATGAGAAAGGGGCAGGTGGCAGGGATGTAACACCAAGAGTGCTGTGAGGCCTCTGGCCTTGTCAGCCCTGGAGGGCTCCCCCACTTTCATGCTTAGCTTCTGTTCTCAAATTCTCCCCTTTGTAAGTAGAGCTGGGCTTGGTCCAGAGCCTTTCAGCATTAGGAGAGCAAGGATTGATCATTTGGAAGGAAGAGCCCAGAAAGTAATAGAAAATACAATAAAGAGTGTCTGTAATGAAGGGGAGGGTGAGACGCCCAGATGAGAAAAGGAGCAGGAGCTCTAGGAGAACGAGTTGGGAGAGAGAGGTTGAAGCCACCATGGGGACTAAGCCCAGGGATGGGGAGAATGGACCTAGACACCCCTTCCTCTCAGTGGCGTTCTGGGACTGTCAGACACCCAGAGTGAGTCCCAGGGGATGGCCAAGAGTGCCCATCCTCCATCTCCAGCCCAAGACTAAATAAAGTCTTCAGGAAAGAGGGAAGGGGTTAAAAGGTTGGGAGCTATGATAAGAGGTAGAATTGGGAGCTTTGGGGCAGAGAATTTGTTTTGCCCACTCTCTACCCTCTGCCCCTACTATCATTTAATAGCACCTGGTGATGGGGGAGGGAAAAGAACACTCAGGCATCCATATACCCGCCTAAGGCTGCCCAGCCCTAATTTTCTTCCTTAAGTCTACCCTGGGCATGCTACCCTGACTGCCTGTATACACAGGAGGGAGCAAGGGTCAAGTGCACCTGGTAATCTGCTGCCACACTGTTAGGTTAGCTCTGGTCTCTGTAAACTTTGCTTTAAGAACCAGGGACATGAATGTCACTTAGAGATGGAACTGTGTACAGGGTCACTTAAGGAGGAACTGTGTGTGTGTGATGAATGGGAAGAGGCAACAGTGTTGTTCCAGAAGGGCAGTCAGGCCAGTGCAGGGGGTTCAGATGTAAAGGAAGAGAAAATAGCCCACACAAAGTGTGGGTCAGCCAGACGGTGCTCTGGAGATGTCCCAAGCTTTGACACCAGCTGGAGGCAAGGGATCAGGCTGCAAAGAGATTTGCACCCTGCAGGTTTGAGGACTCAGGGAGGTCTCTGGTCTGACCTCCTGTGTAGTATCCCCAACTGGTGGGTAGTCAGAGGAGCTCAAGGGAAACCCAGTGACATAAACAGTCAAGTCCAGCCAACCTGCAAGTATCAAAGAGAAGGCAGGGGAGACGGGGAAAGGCCATTTCCAAGGCAAGAAGAATTATCATTATTACCATTTGCTTTTAATTATAATAGAGTAAGCACTAATTGAATCTTTCTGTGTGCCAGGCTCTGCGTTAAGGGCTTTACAAGCATTTTCTCAACTAATTCTCACCATGAGCCTAGGAAATAACCATCATTTTACCTCGATTTAATGGATGAGGAAAATGAAAGCTATGGCGGTAAAGAAATTTGCCCATAATTCAAAGCAAAATCAGGTCAGGATTCTGACTCAAGCTGTCTGACCCTGAAGCCTAAATCATACATTTTTCCTCCTGCCCTAATGTCTCACTCATGACTCCACCCTTTTTCTCTCTCTAATCTCAACCTCTCCCGGGCCTCTAGGATAATCTAAATTCCCCTAGAGTTCAATCGGTATGTGACCAGGCCTTCCCCTCTCTGTCCCAGTCCCAGTAGCATCTCTCTCCAGGCCTCCCTTCTCACCTGGCATTCCAGCCACCCCCAAATGCTCAGGGATCCCCAAACACACTGAGCTTCCCCATCTTCGGGCCTTCCTACATTTCTTTCTTCCAGATCCTACCACACCCTTGTCTGTCTAAATCCTGCTTGCTCTTTAAGAATCAACTCACATGGCCCAGCGCGGTGGCTCATGCCTGTAATCCTAGCACTCTGGGAGACGGAGGCTGGTGGAGCCTGAGCTCACAGGTTTGAGACCAGCCTGAGCAAGAGTGAGGCACTATCTCCACTAAAAATGAAAAACTGAGGCCAGAGGATCCCTTGAGCCCAAAAGTCTAAGGTTGCTGTGAGCTATGATGCCACAGTACTCTATCCAGGGGGACAGAGTGAGACTCTGTCTCAAAAAAAAAAGAATCAACTCGGCAACACTTGCTTTGAGACCTGTTCCTCAACCACCAAGGCTGGGTCAGGTGTGCTCATCCACAGACCCTCCCACCACAGACGATTCTATCCTGCACAACATCCTAGTGTAGCATTTAATAATCTTTCCCTGTCCCTTTTTACCCTGACTGGTCCGTAAGCTACTCAAGGCTAAGTGGCTGTGTCTTCCTCATGTTCTTACCCCACAGAGCTGGCAGGCAACTCAAGCTCCAAACATGTTTGGCAGATCAACTCATGAGCAAACAAAACAGTGAGGCAGCTCCCTTCTAGGTCATCAGCCAGTGTGAATAACCAAGTCATTTGTCCTTGGGCGCTTAGTTAGAGGCTGAAGATTCTACCTGTATATCCCCAGAGGAGTTCATCTTTTTTTTTTAATTTTTTTTTATTGTTGGGGATTCATTGAGGGTACAAGTTCATCTTTTTCACTTTCTTTACTGCACATCAAGCCGCCATCAGTCCCTGCTGACAGATGGTTTTGCTATGAGAGGAGTGAAATGCAATTGGTGGGAGGAGGTGGTAGGCAGCTATGGTCTCCCTTCTCTGCCTCCCTGGCTCAGCCTGCACTGTGATTCCTTCAGAAATTCCTGAGTCGGTGAACCATCCACCCACCTGCTGCATGAAGTATCATGAGAAAGTGTTGCCAAGGAAACTGGTGGCAGGATACAGAAAGGCCCTCAACTGTCATCTGCCAGCAATCATGTAAGTACTTTGCTACAGATACCACTGTGGCGAGCCAGGGACCCTGGGGACAGGAATGGGATCCCAGGACCAGTAGGTCTCAATGCTAGAAGTAGTGGAATCATGGCTAAGGGTTTGGATCCCAGGGGCCTGGGTTTGGTTCTTGATTTTGCCACTTATACCTGTGTGGTCCAACAGATGGCAGCCATTATGAAATCCAAGCCAGAGGGTCAGGGGTCCTCAAACTTTTTAAACGGGGCCAGTTCACTGTCCTTCAGACCGTTGGAGGGCTGGACTGCAGGCCCCAGGACAGGTCGGCCACTAAGCAGG
>NW_003852489.1:7715905-7717587 GCF_000181295.1 Otolemur garnettii
GCCCCATGTGAGCCAGGGTGTACTGGAACCCCACCCTAGTCTGCAGCCCATGACAGTCTAATTCTGCCTCTGCAGATTTGTCACCAAAAAGAACCGAAATGTCTGCAGCAACCCCAGCGACGACTGGGTCCAAGAGTACATCAAGGATCCCAGGCTACCTTTGCTGCCCTCCAGAAACTTGGGCAGGGTTAAAAGTATTAAAAGAAAAGACTAACCCCACCTCCTCAAGTCCCCATGAGAACCAGGCCTTAGTAGAAGCCCAAGCTTATGGAAGGAAGGAACAAAGCTACGAAGACAGAGCAGCTTTATGGTCTGAAATTAGCAAAACCACATTCAGAGAAACAGGCTGATGGTTGAAATAAAGAAAATGTATTTCCAATGTTTTCTCAGTCTTGGGAGGAAATGCCAGCCTTAGGAGAGGTGG
The DNA here is from genome assembly GCF_000181295.1 of Otolemur garnettii. Classification (NCBI taxonomy): domain Eukaryota; kingdom Metazoa; phylum Chordata; class Mammalia; order Primates; family Galagidae; genus Otolemur; species Otolemur garnettii. The sequence continues at coordinate 7,716,330 of NW_003852489.1, forward strand.
GCAGAAATACATTCTCAGTATACAAGAAAACTTCTTTCCCATCCCTCTCCTGGCTCTGCTTGCAAGTCCTCACCCCACACCAATACACCAGCCATTCTGAATAATTAGCCAGGCTCCAGCCTGCCAGACTCTCCGGCCTCCTCGGTCTTGACCCATCCAGAACCACCCAGAACTCTTGACTTTTCCTGTCCACACTTACCCCTCTTCTGGATGTACTTTTTTCTTCCATTATTCTTTTCTTTTATAACACAACTTTCTGTTAGCAGGTTAGGGTGGGGATAACCACATTAATCATCTTTGTCCTTATTGCAGAGGGTTTGCTAGATCATGCTCACATCTGGTCTCCCCCAAGATGGCATAAATACAGAGCAGACCCGATCGAAAAAGAAGCAGCACAAATTTCTGCCTCCACAAAGCTCTAAGCTCTAAGCTTTGTGGAGCAAGGAAAGGGCACTAGACAAGGTTGGGGGTAAACTCTTGATCTAAAACTCAAGCATACAATAAATAAAATTTCCTTAATTGCCAACTTGATTCCTTACTTCCTGGCTTTTTTCTGTGAGGGTGAAAGAAGCTTAATTTCAGCTGGGCGCTGTGGCTCATGCCTGTAATCCTAGCACTCTGGGAGGCCGAGGCAGGTGACTTGCTTGAGCTCAGGAGTTCAAGTCCAGCCTGAGCAAGAGACAGATCCCATCTCTAAAAATAGCTGTGCATTGTGGCAGGCACCTGTAGTCCCAGCTACTTGGGAGGCTGAGGCAAGAGAATCGCTTGAGCCCAAGTGTTTGAGGTTGCTGTGAGCCATGATGCCATGGCACTCTACCCAGGGCAACAAAGTGAGACTCCGTCTCAAAAAAAAAGAAGCTTAATTTCAGTTTCTTCAGGGGCTTCTCCCCATTCCTTGAGAATTTGTCAGATTTACACAGCCCAAGACCAGACGTATATATTCAATCTCTCCTTCTATCTCCAGCTCAATAGCTGGCAGCTAACTCGGTTGCCTTGCATTCAACATTGTCCTAAAATGCTACAGTGAAGGCAAAACAAAAATCAGGCAATTGATGCCACGTAATTAGAAGAAACAGATAAATGTAGTGGGGTGATTACACTGAGCACTGTCCATTCAGAGAATGGGATTCTAGTAAACTGACCCACAACTGTTCCCAGAGGCCAGGCTGCTAGTACACAAGCCTGCCTCCCCATTCCTGCCCAAGCTAACCTACCCAGGATGGCCATCTGACCCAGCTGGCCAACCAGACTCTCGGAG
>NW_003852489.1:7718504-7719256 GCF_000181295.1 Otolemur garnettii
TTTCATGGAATGGAATCACAGGGCATTTGTCCTTCCATGACTGGCTTATTTCACTTAGTGTGATGTCCTCAGGATCATCCACACTGTAGCATATGTCAGAACCTCATTCCTTCTTAAAGATGAGTAGTGTGTCCTTAATTATGAGTAACAAAGTATTCCACTGTTCATGGCTACCAGATTTTGTTCACCCAGCCATCTGTAGATGGACATGTGGTATTCCCCTTTTCTTGCTAGCCAGAGTCAGCAGATCTTGGTTTCTGGTACTTGCACCAAAAGCACCCAAACTTGTGCAATGGCCCCTCAGTTACGACAATGGCCAGGCAGGGGCTCAGAGGCAAGTGAGGCTGGAGACTCTGCCCCATATCCCACAGGTGCTTGCTGCCTTTGTTCCTCTGCACACACCAGCACTATCTGCTTCAGTCTCTCCCTGGACTGCGAGCTCCTGCTCCAGGATCTAAGAATTTCTCTCCATCTTCCTTGCTAACAAAGATCAGGGGTGACAGCTAAATGTCATCAAACTCCTTTCTCCAGGAGCTCACAGCCTGGGGATCACTAGATCATAGAATCACTAACATACACGGTGTCATCAGGCCTGGACTCTGCTTGCCGAGGCCAGAGCAGACATGGGGGTAGGGTGGAGACTGTGGCAGGGCCTAGGTTGACATAGGAGTCAGAACAACATCAGAGGCAGCAGGAAGTTTCAAAGTCCTTAGCTAGCACCAGGGTCAATGTCAGAGAATCAGAGTCCAGGG
>NW_003852489.1:7721359-7724198 GCF_000181295.1 Otolemur garnettii
GTGCCCTAGCCAGGGCAACATGGCAAGACCCCACCATGTCAAGAAAAACAGAAACAGGCATTGTCTCCAAACTCAGACAGATAAATCGACATTCAAATCCTGACTCTGTCACTTATTCTGAGGTCTTGGGTAACTACTAATACTTCTGAGCCTTGGTTTTTTCATCTGTAAAACAGATCAATAATGGTACCTGCCTCCCAGACTTGAGAAGATTAAAAAACAACGTGAGAGAGTACTTAGCAGATAGTTCTCAATAGACAGACCTGATGACTCCAGTATCGAGCTTTCATTTTAAGACCAAAGCACGTAGGACAGGGAGGAGCTTTCAAAACATCATTGAAGCCAAGGGAATTAAAACCCAGAGAAGAAAAGTGACTTTCCCAAAGTCACACTACACGTCACTGGCAAATCTGGTACTAGAACCAGAAGAAACGTCTGATCTACCCAAACCCAACGTTTGCATGAATATGGGGAAGACTGAGGCCGTCTGACGAAGGAAGCTATAGTTCAAAGTCTGAGGCCTCCTTTTCCATGACCTAGGCTCCCTGGAGAGCTTACCCTCCATTCAGGTATCTTTTGGGCTTAAGCAATTTTGTGACCAAAAGATTTTGAAGAAGCAACAGGCAAATACAGAAAAGGACCCAAGCCTGGTAATTATTAGCAGTGATCTTTACCTCTCTGAGCCCAGTTTCCTCATTTGAAAATGGAGCTGACACCTTATAGGGCTACACAGAGTCTGGAACAAGTATTATAATGAAATGGTAGACACTGCTAACCTCTTACCAGCTAAAGTAAGAATCCTTCTCCTGGAGGAAACAGCTTTTGTTAAGAAAATACTTTGGGCCAGGTGTGGTGGCTCATGCCTATAATACTAGCACTCTGGGAGGCCGAAGCAGATGGATTGCTTGAGCTTGCAAGTTTGAGACTAGCCTGAGCCAGAGCAAGATCCTATCTCTAAAAATAGCCAGGCACTGTGGCCTGTGCCTATAGTCCCAGCTACTTGGGAGGCGAGGCAAGAGAATCGCTTAAGCCCAAGAGTTTGAGATTGCTGTTAGTTGTGACGCCACGGCACTCTATTGAGGATAGCAGAGTAAGACTCTGTCTCAACAAAAAAGAAAAGAAAAGAGAAAGAAAATACTTTGGTAACCCCAGTTAAGACAGGAAACTCCCTCAGGACATGGCTACAGGCTGAGGCCAAGATCTCAGAAGAAGCAGGGAAATTGCAACAAGTGAATCAAGAAGGAGAATGTTTGGGCCCTGAGAGCCACAGGGGAGAGAGGCAGAAGTTGGGAAAGAGCTAGAGACTGTGCAGTGAACAGCAGGACTTCCCTGCCTCCCAGAGCCCTCAAAAGTCCCACCAATTACTTAGCTCCTGAACACTTGCTGTGACTGGTTTGTGGAAAAGTGATCAAGGGAATCATTTCACATCAAGTATAACATAGACAAGACATTGCTAGCACCCCCCAGAATGAAGAATTAAAGGTTGAAAATTGAGGCCAGTTGTGGTGGCTCACACCTGTAATCTTAGCACTTTGGGAGCCCACGGTGGGAAGATTGCTGGAGACAGGAGTTCAAGAGCAGCCTGGGATAAGGAGACCCCCATCTCTTTAAAAAATTAAAAAATATATATTAGCTGAGCACAGTGGCACTTGCCCCTAGTCCCAGCTACTCAAGAGGCTGAGTGAGGCAGGAGGATTTCTTGAACCTAGGAGTTGGTGGCTGCAGTGAGCTCTGATGGTGCCACTGCACTCTGACCCAGGCAATGAGAAAGACCTTGTCTAAAAAAAAAAAAAAACAATTGCTGGGGGCCGTGGCTCACGCCGGTAATCCCAGCACTGAGAGGCTGAGGAGGGAGAATTGCTTGGGCTCAGGAGTTCAAGACTTGTCTGAGCAAGAGTGAGACCCCGACTCCTAAAAAAATGGAAAAACCCAGATGGGCACCTTGGCAAGCTTCCAGAAGCTGAGGCAGTGAGATCCCCACAGCCCAAGTCTGAGATTGCAGTGAGCTATGATGCCATTGCACTCTGTTCAGGGACACAGGACAGGACCCTGTCTCAACCACAACAAAAAGCAAAGAAATAAAAATAAAAAATAAGCAAGGAAATAAAATAAATAATAAAACAATTGAAAATTGTAAAGTAAGTCCATGGACATTCACAGAAGCCTTGTGGAAGCTTTGGGTTGTAGACTAGGAACGATGAAAAGAATCCCAAGGAGTTTTCAAGATCCAAGAACATGACCAAATGACTTCTTTTGACTGAGTAGTGACCAAGGCCTCACTGAAGAGGTGACATGTAACCTGAGAGCTAAATGTGTAGAGCATATCAGCTACAGGAGGACCAGGGGAAGAAAGAATCTTCTAGGCAGAGGATACGACCTGTGCCAAGGCCCTGAGGCAGGAGCTAGCTTAGCATCACAGCGGCAGTTATGGCCAGAGCCTGGAGGAGGAGGAGGAGGAGAACAGCTTGAGTGTTAAGGAAGGCAAAAGCAGGTCAGTTTGGGTTTGTAAACCAGAGTAAGGAGTATGCAGTTTACTTCGAGGGAGGTGGGAAGCCACTGACGATTTTTAAAGCAACCAAGTGAGATAATCTAGTTTATATGTTTTTAAAAAACAAAACAAAACAGGGGTGGTGCCTATGGCTCAGTGAGTAGGGTGTCAGCCCCATATACCGAGGGTGGTGAGTTTAAACCCAGCCCCGGCCAAACTGCAAAAAAAAAAAAAAAACCCACTGGCTGCTTTGTCTGGAGGTAGACTGCTGGAGGAAGGGAGACCAGTTAGGAGACCCCTACAGCAGTCCAGGCTACAGATAGTGGTGGATTGGACCAGGGAAGTAAAAAA